>NC_039261.1:24504821-24544821 GCF_003368295.1 Carassius auratus | reverse complement strand
GGTTTTGTTGCAATGTGGAAACAATTTGAAATTGTTTCCTGAAATATATGTGACTCAGTTTTACACACACCTGTTAATGAGGACATCACAACACTCGTATTGTTTATACTGTATATAAAGCTAGTTTTAATTATTATAAACTTGCCCACTCATTAGCCCTTACATAAAGGAAACCTTATTGTATTAATGCTGATAACCTAAATAAATATATAAATAACTAACCAAAAAAAAAATATCCAGAAGTTTTCACCATACTTCCAAAGTTGATTGATCAGATTAAGAATTGCAAACATTGTTTGTACAACAAGTTTTGAATATGCATGTTTAAATTATGCATGTAAAAATGTTTGTTTAAATGTCAAAATAATGTAATATCTAAGTAAATGTGCATATATTTGCATACAATTCCAGAACAGAAATTTGAATACTGGATTGAATCAATACAACCAGTTTGTTTTGTTTGTTTGTTTAATTTGGATGTCTCTTTTCATTACTACATAAATCAGTAAATACAACAAGTCTACCAAAAAAGAAAAAAAAAAAAGTTAGAAAAATCTACTGATGCAAATATATAAAGTGCAATAAAATAAAGACTTTAAAGTGTTTATTTCCTGTTTTCTTTCCACTAGTCTGAAACAAGACATTATAAAAAGTAACATGAAGCAAAATCTCAAAATGAACAGGTGCATGAACAATTTTAAAATTACACTCCAAATGTCCAAAACTGAAGGTTTTGTCGGGTTTCCTCCAAATTCTGTTGTTTTATATTAAGTTGGTGTGTAATGAAATTTCACTAATTCATTTGTTATCCAAATGCATGTTATTGATCTTATTCTGAATGATAAATCTATTAATAGGTTCCATTTTAAAATGCATTCATTTTTTTTTTATTAATTCTATAACTAAATCTTTTGCAGACGTCTCTCAGGATTTATCCAACCATTTTGTTGATTTAAACCCCGTCCCTTTCTTACAATCAACTGCAAGGTTGCATACTTGTTTCTTAACCCATTTGAAATGGATGTATGTTGCAATATGGAAAAAAGGTCTACTGCAACTTTTGTTTAATCGCACCTTTGTTAATTCTAATATTGACAGAATAACCCACACCCTAAAAGAAAACTGAACAGAGCATGACTTCATTTCTGAATCATTTTGACGTTTATAACACCTCCAAAGGGGGGTTGTCAGGTTTCGATCACATCTCGAGGCACGTTCATCATCAAACTATAACTCAAACATGATGAGGTCCAGCTTTCAGTGACATAGCTGTCAGTTTTTTCCAGATTAGCTGAGGTTTTATGTTATTTACTTTTGAATTCTACAGTATAGTTTTACTTTTATACTTTTGGAATATCGTTTTCATTGCTGTCTATTCTGGAAACTCTCGTAAGCATGTGTGTGTGATATCTGGTCAGGGTGTGTGTGTGTGGTTTCCTGTAAACCTCTGTAATGCTTCACACAATGAACTCCCCGTAAAACCACATATAAAATCCTTAGCCTTTCCTTTACGAGATGCTGTAAACGTCTCTGACAGAGAACATGTTCTGTGTCCTGAGGGCAAATAACCATTTGTTTGTGTGCTGAGTGTAACACGATGCTGAATTGCACATAAAGAGGTTGAGGAACAGGTTGGTTTGATATGATAGCTGCATTGCACAAGGTTTATGTACCATTCAAAAGTTTGGGGTCAGTAAGATTTTTTTGATAAAGTTGCATTCAATTAATCAAAAGTGACAGTAAAGACATTTATAATGTAAAAAAAAAAGATTTATATCATGTGACGCTGAAGGCCAGAGTAATGATACTGAAAATACTGCTTTACATCACAGGAATAGTTTATATTTTATATTTAAATAGAAACCAGTTATTTTAAATTCTAACACTGTCACAATATCACTGTATTTTTATCAAATAAAAACCGCTTTGGTGAGCTTTTTTTTTATTATTACATCAACCCCAAACATTTGTATGGCAGTGTATATATTATTAGAGTTGAGAAAGCGTGAAACACTCTTAGAACAAATCAGTTTATTAATATTTGACTATGGCGAGTTGTTGTGGTTTATTAATATATGAAGAGGTGTTTGTGGTTGATTTTTCTGCTTTATTTCCTGTTGTTGTTGTACCCAAGTCTGTGGGCTCATGAGTCACACACAGCTTTAAAGAAAAAGTTTCCTGCTTTTTTTGTTGTGACTTCCTCCATTCATATTCATTTACAGCATCATTCGTACCTGTGGACCTTAAGTTTAGAAAGCAGGTTAATTTTTTACACACCTACAGAGTAACTCATCTGATTACAAGAAAGATGAACGTTTAGGATCAGAGTCTACAGATCCTCAGACAGATCAGATGTTGCCTTTCCCGATCATGGCAACAACTTGAACATGTTTTCTCTTTAGATGCGTGAACATGATCCAAATATTAAACTCGCATACAGTTTTCCACAGGCTTACATTGGAGAAGCCATTGCAGATAGATTAATACAAATAAGTCATTGCGATAATTTTTGCAATTTTTTTTTTCATTAGTTCGATTGATTTAACTGCTTTCAGTTTTCATACAGCCACTACGTCTAAATGGCACTGCATCAGAGCCTTTAAAATGACGATTGTCAAAAGAAACATTTCTTGAGAACCAGAATCTAAAATCACATTGAGACATATATAACACTTCTTGAGTTACAGGAGGATAAATAAATGAATAAGAGGGATTTTGGCACTCAGTATGTTCCATGTTACTGTTCAATCATTTAAATAATAAAAAATCATGTCAAAATCATACTTAAAGAACCAGAATTTAAAAGGACACTGACATTCATTCTTGACTTTCTTCTTCATTCATTTGTTGGTTTTACTCCAGACTTGAGTTGAGCTGAGACAAAAAGCATTTCTCATAATTAATCAGAGGTGTGCATGTGGGCGTGAACACAAACGATCAGTCTTGCTCAATAAATGATCCCATTCAGGAAGATCCTGAAGCACCTGTCCTGATCAGCAGCTTCATTAGAGGAAGTGCTCAGAAACACTCATGATTACTGACCCACTTTGTGTCTGCCGCGTGCCTCTATCTTTGAATTCAAATGATATTCAAATCATCTGTCTCTGTTTCCTCTCCTGTTTAAAGGCTAGAAAAGCATCAGTGGGACTTAACTGACTAAATAGTTTATGTAGTCTGTACAAATTAATTTGGACACCGCAGGACCATTTAAAATAAAGTGCAAAATGATCAAATATAAAATAAACACTTTCCTTATTCAGTCACTTACATTTGAACGAGTAAAAACTGTATTTTATTTGACTCATACTGTTGAGATCTTTTCGTCATCTTTGAAAAGCAGCTTACAGAATGATTTTAGTATGAAATGTAATATATAATATATTCATGTATTAAATGACACACGCTGACCACTGATCTAAACTCTTCTTGTTTTTCAGGTGAACCAGCTAAATATGACTCCACGTTCACCGGCCCAATTCACAACAGGTGTGTATGTGTCAGTCTCACGAATGCATCTCCACAAAATTAAAAGAATTGGTTTTAAAATGCAAATTTAATTTTGCATTGTGACATTAGTCTGGGCCTGGGGACTGCAAACTAGATAAAAGTTACACGACAGCACTACAGTAATACACGCTGGTGTTTTATCTCTGAGTTTTCAGATTATTCTGTATATTTATAATAGTTCTCATTAGATTTTATAAGTTTACCCCCCCTCCCCCCATTATCAGGCCATCCAAGATGTAGATGAGTTTGATCAGATGAGGAGAAATGTATTATTCCATCATTAGTTCACCATTGGATCCTCTGCAGTGAATGGGTGCCGTCAGAAAGAGAGTCCAAACAGCTGATAAAAACATCACAATAAACCCCAAGTAATCCACAATACTCCAGTCCATCATTTAACATCTTTTGAAGTGAAATGTGTGTTTGTAAGAAACAAATCCAGCTAAAATAGAAGTCTTCTATCCTTAAACTTGCTTCCTCTTGTGAAAATGTTGTGTAGTCTGAATCAGGAGAGAAATACTGTATGCACGGATGGTCTGGAGTGGATTACTTGTGGATATGTTTTTATCAGCTGTTTGGACTCTCATTCTGACGGCACCCATTCACTGCAGAGTAAATTTCTCCCAATCTCATCTACATCTTGAATGGTACTTTTTACAGCAAATACATTTTTTTGGGTGAACTATTCCTTCAGTGCTTCATGAATAAAAATGTATTTCTTTTGAATCTGTGGTGAAATACGGTCTCGTTCTGTAAGGTGTGTGCTTGTGTCTTGTGTGTCTGTAGGAGCTGTACGGACATCATATGTTGTGTTCTGTTCATGCTGGTCATCGGCGGTTACATGGTGGTAGGAGTTCTGGGTAAGATCTTGTTCATTTCTCTGTCTGTGACTCATCGATGTTCAGCACTCAGATGCACACATACTGTGAACTCTGTGTGTGTGTGTGTGTGTGTGTTTAGCCTACTCTGAACTGAAAACTGTGTGGAAATTGAACTCTGTCTGCCTCCCTTAACATGCAGTATGCAAATACTGGAGAGGGCAAGGGGTTATGGGTAACACACTGTGATTGTTTCTGCTGAAAGTAGAAATACACACAGACACAAGTTTATTTAGCTGTTTATCTGAAGTCCAAATATGTTTTGATATAAAACTAATTATAACGGCCATACACTGACAAAAACCCTAAAAGAAGACTTTAGAAAGTAATTTAAACTTAATTGATCTTTCAAAGCCATAAACATTCCATTCAGAATTTAGGAATTTAATTCAAATTTTTAAAATGCAAATCTTAACATTAGTCATAGTTTAAACATGCTGTAAAATAAAACGATATACAATTGTTCAGTATGTAAATATTATCAATAATAGTTTGAAATGTTTGCATAAATTATGACATTTGTTTGAAATGTTATGTTATATTTCTGGTTCATTGGCCGCTGCTTATGCTGTGATTATGTTGTGATTATTCTGTGATTTATGCTCTGATCATGTGATCAGTTCAGCAAGAACGCAGCACATCTCAACAATCATAAGGGTGTGTTTTGTGTTCTGTGTTCTTCTGAGTTCGTTCTTCCAAGGAAGCTTAGCAAGACCGGTCTCCACGAGAACACAAGTCCTTTCTTTTTGTTCTTGGAACAGCCTTATTTTCCCAGAATGCTTTACCAGCGTTTGTTTTCTTGGAATTGCAGTTCAACTTCCTGTGTGTCGGGGCCAATGCAAATTCAATTCACACTCATTAAATGAAAGGGAGACAAAATAAAGTTCTGAATTTCACATGATAAAATATAAACAAAAGACAGTTACACAAATTATATTTAGAATTTACAGTATCTTATTTACAGTTTAGAATTTTGCACAAGATAAAATATAAACAAGACAGGTGCACAAATATTATATTGTTACGTTGTTTATATTTTATTATATTATATAAATGTTGCATTATATTAAAATGCTTTGCTTTGATAATGTGTACTTCATTAATTGACTATTTTAGTTTATAGTTTATCATCTTAAACCTCAGTATTCAGACATCTGTGATTATGTGGTAGATCTCATTAAACTCTCTCTGAGATGATAATGAAGGGCAAATGAAACACTAATTAGAGTCTAAGGACTTCCATTGAACTAATTAGAGTCCACAGTTACAGTTTCTAAGACATTACAGTGAAAATAAAGCATGCTTCAGGTGTGTTGTTATGGACCGCACGAAGCAAAGTGTCTAAAAACCCTTGTAAACACAGTAAAAGACAGTATTACACAGCCTCGAGTCAGGTCACATTTATTTCTGGAGCATTTTATAGAACACAGATAGTTTCAAAACACATTCACATCAATAAACAGGAAAATAGTGTAAATATTGCAGAGTTGCTATTATATATAATTCAATTCCAGCTATAATGCAAGCTCTACAGAAGACAATAGTGTCATTATTCAGCACTGATTATGAAACTAAATCAATTTCTCATGTTCTATTATAAGTATGATATATATATATATATAATAATAAGTACCATAACATAGCTGATGTGTGTGTTTCATGTGAAATGGTTTTGGTTCCTGCAGCCTGGCTGTACGGAGATCCTCGACATGTGTTGTATCCCAGAAACTCCACGGGAATGTTCTGCGGAATGGGACAGAACAAGTGAGATCCGCCGTCAGTGTTATAGAGAAGTCAGTCATCCGTGTGTTTGCAGTCGTTTGATGCTCGTGTCCTTCTGTCTCTCAGGGACAGACCCAGCATCCTGTACTTTGACATCCTCAAATGTGCCACAGCGACTAACATCATGGCTGCCGCTCTGCAGGGTCTCCAGTGTCCCACCACACAGGTGCCGCATCTCTCATAGCAGCTCTGTTTACAATGCTAACAAGAGTTTGACCCCAGAGAAGTACAAATATAGTAATGTGCTTCAGATTATAGTTGCTGTCTTTTGTAGAAAATGTGGATTACAACATTTTTGTCTACTAAAACCACTGAACTATGCATACAACTAAAACCATTTAAAAGATTTTTGTTGCTATTATATATATAATATTTACATGCATTTCCATGTCTATATTTATATTCATATGAATTATATTATAAATAATTATGTTTAATATATAAACATAACATATTTTTCTGAAATATATATGCATATGTGTGTGTATTTAAATGTACATAATAAATATACACCGCACACATACATACAACTTTTATTTTGGATGCGATTAATCACAATTAATCATTTGACAGCACTCATATATAGTAATTTGTAGGTAGTTCTTTCTATATATTTATTTTTAAAAAGCTAATAAAAATACACAATATAACTACTTAAACTTTATTCAATCATATATAATAAAAATAAATGTATAGAATGAAACAAAAATAAAATAAAGCAACTGAATGATACGAAATACTGATCAATCATGTTTTGAATTTGTGTATATATATATATATATATATATATATATATATATATAAAAAAAACTAGTAATTTTTTCCACTTTCAATTTATAGCTCTAAATTCTTATCATATGACAGATATTGGCTCGTTTTTGCCTGTTTTATTTCCCCTAAGGGATTTAAGGATACAAATCTGATTAAAGTTGGTACTTTACTATTTCATGAATCGTGATGTTTGTGCTGAATGTGTTTGATATTTATTGTTTGTGTGTGATATTTATTGTTTGTGTGTTGTAGGTGTGTGATATTCATTGTTTGTGTGTTGTAGGTGTGTGTGAAAACGTGTCCGTCACAGTTCTGGATTTTGCCTCCTAGCGCCGACTTATCAGGGGCAAAACCGGCTGATTTTTTCAATCAGGAGTATTGTGTCCCATCCTTCCAGCTGAAGGACACTAAATATGTGAGTATGTGTGTGTAAATGATGACAGGATTGTTATTTGTGACCTGTGTGACTTTCTTTCTTTTGTTCAACTGTCATTTATTGTCAGTCGTCCTCTTCCCTGCTGCAGATTATATGTGACCCTGGAGCACAAAATTAGTCTCAAGTCTCTGGGGGGATATTTGTAGCAATAGACAAAAATACATTGTATGGGTCAAAATTATCCATTTTTCTTTTTTGCCAAACATCATTAGGATATTAAGTAAAGATCATGTTCCATGAAAATAATTTGTAAATGTCCTACCATAAATATATAAAAAATAAATTTTTGACTAGTAATATGCCTAGTTAAGATTTAATTTGGAGAAAATTAAAGGTGATTTTCTCAATATTTAGATTTTTTTGCTCCCTCAGATTCCAGATTTTCATATAGTTGTATCTCAACCAAATATTGTCTGATCCTAACCGATCATACATCAATGGAAAGATTATTTATTCAGCTTTCAGATGTTGTATACATCTCAGCGTCAAAAAATTGGCATTTAAGACTGGTTTTGTGGTCCAGGGTCACATATGATGACTGATTGTTTGTATTTCAATGATCTGTGCCTTAGTAGTATGTTATCTAACAAAGAAAAATGAAAAAAAATTGGTTGTTCCCTCTCTCTCAGTCGGTAAGGGACATCGTGGATAAACGGTTGTGTCCTTTATTCTACATGCCGACAACCTCCGGTGAGTGACAGAAGATAAAGAAACAGTCATTAAGCAATAACCCATCCTAATAATATCTTCACCCCTCTGTCTGTGTGTTTAGTGTTGGGACGGTGTTTGCCCAGTTTTGGAGGAAATGCCTATAATCCCAGTAACATTCCCACAAACTTCAGTCTTCCTGGATTGAGTGTAAATGAGACACTGGCAGCGATCAAGAATGCCACCGGGTAAACACACACACACACACACACACACACACATCAAGAAAACATTAGTACCTGTTATAGACTAAAATATCCTGATTTACACACTAGCAGTCGACTGATTCATTAATATATGTTCATTTTGAAATTATCCGATGATTACCAGCCGTGATGTTATTAACTAAAACTCTGAAAAAAGCTAAAATAAAATGTATACGTATAAAATAAAAAAACACAATCCAATTAATTGATAAACATTATAATAGTATATAAATAATAGTTAAATAACGCTGTTGAACATAAGTTTATTAATTGTTTGGCTGATTTACAGCAGCGTTGTAATTGTTAACTAATACTAAAACGATTAAAATTAATTAGCTTTAATTTAAAAAAAGATCAAATTTGAACAATTAAAAATACTTCAAACAACAAAACTCAAGATGCATTGGCTGTGATAAGATTCAAACTGAAACAAGATTAAGCTGAACTAAAACTAAATATATGAAAAATATATGAAAGCTAAACAAGATTAATAAAAATCACCAAAAGCACATAAAGATGACCAAATCTTGTGCAAAACGTCATAAAAAATTACTGTATATATATTTCATTAAAATAGATGTGAAATGTGAATCATGTTTCCAAAACTGATTAAATTATTCTGTCTGGGTTTTTTGTTTGATTACAAATGAAATTGAGTGAAAGATAGCTGATTTAATCTTGGACATAATCTGTTTTGCATTATTCTGTTTCAATTTATCAAAATGTCTGAACGATTGTATAAAATATGTATTATATTAAATCTTAACAAGTACATGCTGTCGATTTGTATTGTTTTCTATACAGCTAATTATTAAAAGTGATGAACTGACTCAATCCCACACACTGACCTCACTAGAAAACCTTTGCAGTTTTATACTGAAGAATATATAGTTTGATTCTTTTATATGTTGTTCTGAGGAGGTTTTGTCAAATTTAGCATATTCCCGAGGACACATTGTTTCTTAAAGTCTAGTAATGACTTCTGCATGTGTGTGTGTGTGTGTGTGTGTGTGTGTGTGATACTGACACTTGTCTCTCTTGTTGTCAGTGCTGGAGGGGCCACAAAGTGAGTGACAGATGTGTGTAGCAGTAGACTTCTGTGTGTGTGTGTGTGTGTCTGACTGTAGGTGAAGGATGTGTAGCTGTAGTCGTTTTAAAGCTTCTCGTGCGTCTGTGGCTTCATCCAGAGCTTCATTTGTGAGCTTCGACAAATGCTTTGTAAAGTTTGTACAGCTTTACAAAGGGAGAGAGCAGCCCTCCCCCCGGGACGCTGGGTCTGTGTGTGCCGGAGCACATGTGATGATCCTGACAGTGTTTCTGTGTTCACAGCGACATCACAAACAGCTTCAACATCAAAGACGTCGGTCTGAGGATCTTCGAGGACTTCGCCAAGTCATGGCAGTGGATCGTAGCGTGAGGCCAGCTCTTATGCATGACACTTTAAACATTGATTTCAAATACTACATTTATATTAAATTTCACCATTTAAATGTCGAAAAAAGATCAACTGTTTTCTTACATTTCTATTTCTATAGATTTTTTTAAAGATACAGTTTATAAAATAACTTTATTAATTCATGATTACATTTATTCTTAAATATTGTACTTAATATAATATATTTATATATTTATTGTGTGTGTGTTATATATATATATATATATATATATATATATATATATATATATATATATATATATATATATATATACATACATACATACATACATACATACATACATACATACATACACACACACACACATATATATATATATGTGATTAAAATATATGATTGATTAAAAAAATATATATGTTTATATATATTTTTTAATCAATCATATTTATTTAAAAACACAATTAGATAGATACAGACAGATAGATGTTATTAAATAATATTTAATAATAAAGGATAATATTTAATAATAAATGTAATAATAATAAAATTAATAACGCTACTTCATAATGATTTATAAACTTATGTTATAAAAATTGTAAAAAAAAATATAATGATGTAAAATTCATTCAGAAATAAACAATTAATTGATTAATTGATTTGAACTGTTAAAATATTAGAAATCGCATGCACATCCTGGCATTTATAATCGGGAGATTTTCGACTCTTGACCCGAGGTTCTGTGAGTTTGTGTGATGTTTGTCTCTGTGTGTGTCAGTGGTCTGGTGATTGCGATGGTGGTCAGCGTTCTCTTCCTGCTTCTGCTGCGTTTCACGGCTCCGGTTCTCGTCTGGGTTCTCATCATCGGCGTTCTGGCGGTCGGCGCCTTCGGTACGGTCACCTTTGGGTCTTTTAAACACATATCTTAAGTTGTTATTACACTGTGTCTTACTCAGGTATGTCATCCTCAAGTGATAGATCTCATATCTGACATGTTCATCAGAGTTGTGCCGTGAGTATCAATGTGCATCTAAGGTGTTTTCTGAATCTCACTGAAACATCATGTGCTTTAATAATGTGCTAGATGCTGGACACACATAGATGCACATGATTTGACTGATGATTAATGAATAATGAATGTTCTCGTTGTCTCTGTGCCGATCATGTTTTTGATGTCTTCTTTATAAATCGTGTTGTTTTGAGTCTGTTGTTATCTGATGGTGATGTTTTTCTCGTTCTTGTCTTCTGTCAGGGATCTGGTACTGTTATAATGAGTACATGTCTCTGGCGAGCTCGAACCTGTCCTTCAGTAACGTGGGTCTCACCAATAACGTGCAGGTCTATCTGCAGGTGCGGGACACCTGGCTGGCCTTCTGTGAGTCACTGCGCTTTTGTGTTTCAGTGGAACACTAGAACCTTATAAAGTCAGTTCAGGTTAACGTGCATACAGTAAGTGCACAACAAAAACCTGCTGTTTTTCAACTTCTGACCAGTTTACAATGCGAAAGGAAGAAATAAATCATAATAAAAAACTGTACAAATAGATTAAACGCAATAATATTAACTAATAAAATAAAACTGTAATGTAATATAAGTAAAATAAATGTTATAATAATTAATTTTTTTCTTTACTTTTGCTCCCTCATACACCATTATATATTAATTATACAGAATGTTATCAATTAAGTGAAAAAGGGATAGATTAAATCCTTTTTATTTATTTATTTATTGAAGGCCTATTATTTGTTAATGCCATAATAATAATTTCATAATAAGTGTCATTTCCACAGAAAGATATAAAAACAAAGCAGTTAATTAAATTAGTTTTTGTACTTTAAAAACAAAACGAAAACCATAATAATATTTTCACTAATTTCAAATACAAATTATATATTTAAAAAACTCAAAAAAAAGAAAAAATCCCTGAAAACAATAATCTTAGTTTTAAATCCCTATTAAAGTTTTTAACAATTTCACAACTTTTACAGATATAAATCTATTAATTATTATTATTTTTACATGCTATTTCCTTAAGTATACTTTCCCTTATATTCTCTTTTTAAATAGCATCTGAATACATTTGTGAAATAAATGTATTATATGCTTTATGCATTATGTTTAATTTTAATAATCCATATATATATATGGATTATTAAAATTATGTGCTTTAAATAAATTTAAAGCACATAATTGATAGCTAATATGTAGTAATTGAATTGAATTGAATTTCTCAGAAAACGTCACTCATTCAGTCTAGTGACGATCTTTCTGTCTGTTACAGTGATTATTCTGTGTATCGTCGAGGCCGTCCTTCTGCTGGCGCTGATCTTCCTGAGGACTCGTATTCTCATCGCCATCGCTCTTATTCAGGAGACCAGCAAGTAAACACACACACACACACACACTTGGGGTTTTACTGTCTCTCTCTCTTAAACATCTCACAGTAGTTATAACCCAAAACTTGCTCAGAAATACACAGACAATCAGTGCTCATGCATTGCACACACATGTGAAATATTCTCATCATCAATCATGAATACTAAAACATATCATCATATTAATGTTTGAACTGATTCAAAGAAGTACAGTTTTCAGTCTGGAGGAGTTTGACTTGATAAGTGAGTAAATGTGTGTGTGTGTGTGTGTGTGTTTCCAGGGCGCTGGGTCACATGATGTCAACACTGTTCTATCCCGTCATCACGTTTGTGCTGCTGTTGGTGTGTGTGTCGTACTGGGGAATCACAGCGTTGTATCCTTCACACACGAGTGTAAACTGATCTAGACTGAAGCATCTGACAAATCAGTAAATGTAGCTGTAAACAGCCAAGCTGATCTACTGAACATCACCAAACTGAAGCGAAACAAATAGATCTGCTTCAGATGAATGCATCACCAAACTGTGTTTTTCTCCAGATCCACAGTCTTATTATTCTACCCCCGAGATACTGAATCGTTCTGAGTTTTTATTTTTGTAGTAATGTTTGTGTATTTTATGTAGTAGTTCTGTTGTGTTTTTCTCATAGTGTATGAGTGTATTGAGTGTGTTGTCATGTTTCATGTGTTGTGAGTCTTTAACCGAGTGTGTGTTCAGATATCTGGCCACATCTGGAGCTCCGGTCTACAAGGTGGTGGCCATGAACACATCACAGGGAGACTGCAGCGTCATACGAGCCAACCAGACCTGCGACCCGGAGGTCACACACACACACACACACACACACACACACTGTATATACAGTATATAAGTTAGCTGTATATGCATGTTTTTAAAAAGGATTTCCTCTGCTCACCAAGGCTGCATTTATTTTATTCAAAAATAATGAATAGAAAGCTCAAAAGAACACAATTTATTTGACATGGAAATCTTTTCTAACATTATATGTTTTTACTGTCACTTTGGATACATTGAATGCACCCTTGCTGAATAAAAGCAATAATAAAAAAAAAAAAAAAAAAAACAACTTTGGAATAGTTGTATTAAATACAATTTTAATAAATAAAATGACTCATCATACTAAATCATACTTAATTGGTGTATTAGACCATGCTGTCTTGTATTGATTTATTTCATTTTTTTAATCATCTTTCAAAAAAAAAATTTAATTAAATTGCGTGGACATTTTCAAAAAGTTTTTTTTTAATCAAATTCACACTTAAATTGTTCTTTTTACATTTCAATGCAAAAAATAATAAATAAATGATCAAGAAATGAAAATATGTTTTAAAAGCATGTTGTTTTCTTCTCTTGGGATATAGCATGACTTGAGATCCATGGTCTGGTTTAGACACTGAGATCTCGTCTGCAGTTTTTGCTCAGTAGAAGCCCTGAGTCTCCATGTAACGTTGTGAATAACTGAGATCTGTGCGTCTGTCTTTCTCCACAGACGTTCAACAGTACGCAGTATCCCACGTGTCCGTCTGCGAGCTGCGTCTTCATCAACTATAACTCAGAGGGCTTGTTACAGAGGAACCTCTTCAACCTGCAGATCTATAATGTGTTTGCGTTCCTGTGGTGCGTGAACTTCGTCATCGCTCTGGGTCACTGCACACTCGCCGGAGCGTTCGGATCTTATTACTGGGCCTTCACCAAACCGGCAGATATCCCAACATTCCCTCTGATCCAGTCCTTCATGAGAGCGCTGCGGTAAGACACACCAAACACAGCAGGCCACACAGATCAGAGGAGGAATATGGGTTACTGGTGGAAAATAAACCGTGGTTCAGTTCAACCACAAGACTGGAGGCTCTTCAGATCAAATGACTTTCACGATCTGATTTACTCCTATATAATGATACAGAAATAAAGATGTACAGTACATTATTTATCTGAAGTGCACTGTAAGAGCGCGTGTTTGGAGAAATCCCTTCATGTCACTGTTGTTTCAGACTCTAGATGGCGCTCATGAGTCCAGCTGTGTTTCTGAATATGTGAATCTATGATTTCTTGATTTGTGTCAGGTATCACGTGGGCTCTCTGGCGTTCGGCGCTCTGATTCTCACGCTGGTGCAGATGGTCCGGATCATTCTGGAGTATCTGGACCACAAGTTCAAAGGTCAGAGGAGATCCTTCTGTCATCTTAAAAAATTAAAGTATTTTTTTATATTATATTTAGTGTGTCAGCACTGTAAAAAAGTCATTTTTAGTATTTACTTGAGAAGCAAAATTACTAAATTCCATGTTATATTTGATTTTCTTTTGTTTTTTTTAAGTGTCTTATTTATGAATGTTTAGGTATTCATACTGGAAAACAGATTAAAATATGATGTCTGACATCAAACATCACTGCAAACACAGATATTTGATTCATTTTATTCTGACTCCACACCAGTGTTTATTTAGTACTATTTATATAATATTATAGTTTTTATTAATACTTTGAATATTTACAATTTTTTTTTAATTTTGTGTTTTCATCATTTGTATTAGTTTTTTATATATATATTATCAGGTTTAGATTTATTTTATATTTCAGAATTAATTAATTAATTTAAAAAGGTAAAAAAAAAAAAAAATTTACATTTCAGTGCTTCACCTTATAAATGTATTTCAGTTGATTACTAAGGGAACAGTTTTTTTTTTTTATCTATTACGTTTTTTTTTTTTCGGTTTATTTCAATTAGCAAAATAATAATAGTTTTAGATTTAGTTCATGATTATAACCCTGCTTTAAAGTGTTTTCAAACACTGTAAGATGTCAAAATGTTTGTCTAGAATCTAGATTGACTTTGACTTTGTTGTTGTAAACAGCAATATCTACCATCAGTCATGAGTTGATATATCTTGTACACTGATCAGATGTTTCACTGAAAACAGGTGTTGAGTGATGAACTGTGTGTGTGTGTGTGTGTGTGCAGAGGCTCAGAACCCGTGCACGCGCTTCATCATGTGCTGCCTCAAATGCTGTTTCTGGTGTCTGGAGAAATTCATCAAGTTCATCAACAGGAACGCTTACATCATGGTACACAAACCCTCTCTCACACACACATACAATCATCAGCCGAGAAGAGAGTGAATAAACGTGAGTGTTTCTCTGGTTTGTAGATCGCTATATACGGGAAGAACTTCTGTGTGTCTGCTAAGAATGCCTTCTCTCTGCTCATGAGGAACATCGTCCGGTGAGAACACAGTCTGCAATCATTCTGCTGTTAATGACTGAAGCATCAGAAAGTGCATGAAGCACAGAAACCAAACCACTAAAACTAAATATTACTTTCTTCCTCAGAATGTGGTTATTGCAAGTTACAAGCCTGTGATTGCTGCTTTCAGTGTTGCAATTGAGTTTTCACGTCACAGTTTTGCTGTTCTTTGCTTGTTTTTTTTTTTTCTACCATGGAATAAACCTTTTCAAATTTCAGACTTTTTCTCACAAGTGTAAATTTTATAATTGCAAGTTACAAACTCAGATTCACAACTTTACAAAATATAGTTAACCCTCTGGAGTCTAAGGGTATTTTTGGGGCCTTGAGAAGTTTTGTCATGCCCTGACATTTGTGCTTTTTTCAGTTTCTTATAAATATCTAAATGGGTAAAGTCTAATATCACTGTAATCAGCACAAACTGGGCTATAATAATATGTGAAACCCATGCATGTACATGATTGTATTTTTGAGAAAAAAAATGTTATGCATGGTTAGTGAAAAACTAAAAATGTTAAATCACTTGAATAAGGGAATAAAACACATACATAAAATTGGTTGCCGGAAAAGTTGAGGACTGGAGCTTGTAGCCTAGAATTTTTCTTTCTGAATGATGTGAAAATCATCTTGTTTACTCACTCACAGAAAACAATATATTGATTTAAATTTTCTAAAACACTTTTTGTTGGTAAAAGTCATATGCGAGTAGGCGTCAACTATCATGAATATCATTGTGATTTACACCTGAGAAGACAAAGGCCTGCATAATGAGCTGCATAATGAGCCTCTCATTCAACTGTGCTACTGTGAGTGAGGACTTACAAGAAAGAGAACAAAATAAAAGTATATAATTTTATGTTTGTAGTTTATTAAGAATATATTTAATTATCCCACAACATAATTTAATATCCACTTGGGGGAGCAGTTAAACAGTTTATTAGGAACAATCAAAGCTGACTTTCAAATTTTTTGGCATCCTTTCTCTAGTCACACAATCCTTCAGAAATCCTTTTAACAAACTTATTTTCTACCAAATAAACCCCATTTATTATTATCATCATCATTATTATTATTATTATTATTATTAATGTTGAAAAGAGCTGATAATATTTTTCAGGTTTTTTTAGGGGGAATAAATCAAAAGAACTGCATTGTTTTTACATTTGTTGGAGTTATCTCTATTTGTCACATTTATATTATTTACATCAAGCTTTTGAATGGTATAGTATTGTATATTGTTATTGAAACTTCATAATGTTTCACTTGATTATACATTTAGTCAGGAATTATAGTTTGGAAAAAGTATTTGGAAAAAGTCTAACTAGTAAAATGTTTACACGTTATGTGAAAACTAGTACAAATAAATAAAGAGAGACTTACTCTGTTTATGATCTCTGCTGAATAAAGTGCTTCATTCTTTTTTCTGAGGAAATCCATTTCTCAAATCCTCAACCACATCACATCTTTTTGGGGTGAATTATGTCTTAGTCCTCTCATCGCGAAGCAAACAGTAAAATAAAATAAAAACTTGAAGAATAGTCTGGCTGCTTTTTCTTCTGTGTGGGCGTATTCAAGCCGCGCGCTTCAGTTTGAATCTGAATAGCGTGTTCAGCGCGGGGGCGTGGTCACATTAAATATAATGAGCGGAGATATGAAAAATAGACATCGCGTTGTTTTCATATGGATTACTTTATCTCAGAATATTTGTTTTCGGCAGCACTTGTTTAGTTTAAAAGTAGACATTCCAGGCTTTCTATAGATATCTCTCTCATGTCTCTTCGTTGAGTATTCACGGAGTTACAGTTCATTTTAATGAAATGTTTGTACATGACGATCAGCGGAGACAAAGACTGTAGACAGCGCACCTTGTTTGTTATCTTTATTTTATAAGTGCACAAAGGTTTTTTGTTATTATGTCTGTATCCAAAAAAAAACTAGACCCTTTACAGATTCGATTGATGTATTGCTCTTATCTGTACGATTAAAACTGAGAGTGTAATTTAAGTTCTTTTCGGGGTTATCAGGTGAAAATGACTCAAAACGCATATATGCGTTAATCGACTCGAAAGGGTTAATGAAATATAAATGTACATTTTTTATGCGAAATCTATTTTTATGTATTATTTCTAAATGTATTTATTTTTCTATTAAGAGGTAGGTTCAATCAAAATCATGCTAAATTTACAGCAAAACATTTTTTACAATTATTTTTTGTGTATTTATTTTAATTTGGTATGGAGGTGAAATGGGTGTTCATTTAAAATGTACCTCAAATTTTTCTTATCTTCTATTATGTAAATGAGTTCATGTTGCAAAATAATTGCAAAGATTTTGGTTTCATGCAAAGTTGCATGAGTTTTTCCCCCATTACTGAATAAAAGATGAAAGGTAATTGCGACTTTATATAAGTTAACGACCTTTCATAGTTTTGGGCAAAAGATGAAAAAGTTCTTTTTTTATCGTGTGTATCGTCAAGTCACATCTGGTTACAGGAACAGTTGTTATAAAGCTCTGGTTCCTCATGAGGAGGAGATGTGTTGTTTGTGAAGAGCTGACGGTGTTGTTGTTGTTGTTGTTGTGGTCAGGGTGGTGGTGCTGGATAAAGTGACCGATCTGCTGCTGTTCTTCGGGAAGCTGCTGGTGGTCGGTGGAGTCGGTGAGAGATGCTGATGTTCACACTCTCGTGGGATCTCTGGAGCTTCATGTGTGAGCTGAAGCTGATGACGTCTGCTCTGTTTTCAGGTGTGCTGGCCTTCTTCTTCTTCTCCGGCAGGATTCAGACTCCAGGAACCACGTTTCAAACAGCGGCTCTCAACTACTACTGGATGCCCATCATAGTGAGACTCACATTCACACATCACATTACTGACCCACATTTGATCACAACCTCACTGACATTATGATGTCGTCATCTTTAAATACTGAATTCTGATTGGTCTTTTCTTGCATGTATTTTACTATATGTCACATACAGTGATCTTGTGTTCAGCATTGCAGTTACAGACTGAACAACTGAATTTCACCAAACCTGTCAACTATTTCACCCCAAAAATCAAAAAGAAATAAGAAATTATATTTTGCATACTTGTCCTTTTAAAGATATAAAGAATTGTAACTAGTACTTTTGTTGTTGTATTGCTTAAAATATCAACAAAAATCAAGCTTTACTACTACACCGTGATCTTACTATAAACATAATAAAAAATAAAAATAGCATTTAAATAATTTACTGTAATGCAAATATATAAATAACATTTTCATGCAAAATTTATGGAAAAAAATATTTTCTTATTTTATTTGTTTGGTTGGTTGGTTGGTTTTTGAGGTTATTATTTTTATGAAGTGCAAAATCTAAATATGTCTCTCATACTCTCTCTTTGAGCATCCTTAATACTAAAACATCTGGAGGTAAACTAGACCTAATAAAGGAACATTATATCTTGCATACATTTTTATTTATTTATATCTTTGCATTACAGTACATTTTTAAATGCGATTGTAAAATATGAAAAATATATATTTTTTATTTTTAGGTTAAAATCTAAATATGATATATGATAGATATGAAATATGATAGATCTAAATCTCGATGAAAAACATAGACTTAATAAAATACAAACATTTTGTGTAAAAGTAATTTTTATTTACATTACAGTAAATATTTTTGGAAAATATAATTTTTCAATAATTTAATTATTTTATTTGGTTTTGAGGTGAAATGGGTGTTTTCAAGTTCAAATCTCTCTCTCTCTCTATATATATATAGTATCATACATTTTCCTCTTAAATTCCTTTCACTTCTGTTCTCTGTATTTTGTTGTTTAAGTGTGTTCATGTACTTTAATTCAGAAATTAGCTGTACAGTTGCAAACATTTTGGAATGAGATGTACAGTGGAATCAGACAGTGGCAAATGTTTAGTTTTATAAAGTGTGTGTGTGTGTGTGTGACAGACGGTGGTGTTCGGTGCGTACATGATCGCTCACGGCTTCTTCAGTGTGTATAACATGGGTGTGGACACACTCTTCCTGTGTTTCTGTGAGTATCACACATATATAACATAACATACTGTGTGTGTGTGTGTGTTTCACTGTATGTTTTGTCGTTCAGTGGAGGATCTGGAGCGTAATGACGGCAGTCCACAGAAACCATACTTCATGTCCAAGAACCTGATGAAGATCCTCAACAAGAAGAACAAAGCGCCCAAGACGGACTGAAGATGAAGACGAGGGTTTCTGACTTCATTCTCTCAAGCACCGTCACTTTCATCCGAACATGAAGATCCCAGTGTATCCGTGTACAGATGCTTTTAAACATTTCCTTTTTTTCTTAGACCTGTTACTGAAAATATCTGAGCCTGATCTCAACAGAATCAAGTGTAACTCCTGAAGATTAAGATCACATCCAGACTGCTGGAAACCGTTTTACTGATTTAAAAAAAACTGTTTGTCCAAAGCACATGCAAGAAACTTGGATGAAGATGTCTGTAAGCCAAAGCATTTATTATTAGCTTTATTATCATTCTAGCAATATATTTGGTTCATGCTTTTAATATGTGAGATGTGCAGAGTGAGGATGTATTACAGTACTGTACAAATGACTGTTTTTGGTGCAGATTAATAACTGAAGATCTGTTCTTTCTAGACTGCTGAACGTTTTTAAAGCTGTAATGTCTGACACTCCATAAACCTGAAGGAAAGCCAGTTTGAAGTGTTTTTATAGTTGCAGTAGTGCATGCTCTTTTCCCATTTTTATATGATTTTCTGCTCAGTTATGTGATTTAGTGTAAACTGGAAATTAACAGAGAATATTTATTTTAAGACATATACATTTAATAAAAAATGCTGTATATTAGTGAGTGCTTGTTTTCAATACAAACTGATACTGATGAAAAATAACAGCTGGATTTATTCACTGAACTAAAGCAAGCCTTCATTTATCTTCTAGTTTTGTTTAGAAACAGAAAGAGTAAGAAATTAAACTGCCTTAAATATACATTATAGTTTGGTTTGGTCCTGAATACTTCCTTCAACTCCAAACCAGCAGAACCAGTTTCAGTGGTCATGAAGTCACCTGACTGTTAAAACCGGACCATAATCGCTCAAGGCTGCAGTTATAATATAACTTATCTGCTTTTCTATAGTGTGTGTGTCACATGACCTCATCCTGACATCAGCTTAAGTACAATACATCTGGCCATATCAAGTGTATTAGTATTATTTTCATACACACACACTCTCTCACGCAATCTCTCTCTCTCACACACACACACACCAAATACAAACATCTCACCGATTGTATTAAATATTTATTTCTCAAGTGCCAGAAAACAGGCCACACCCACTTTATTTTCTGCCGCATATGCACAGTAATTATATGCAATTTATCTACCAAAGGAATTTTTATGCCGATAAAGACTTGTTAAAAACATAATTAACCAGCGATACGCCAAAAGTAAAGAGACAAACAAGAGCCATTTCAACTAAAGCCACCCAAAATCATCCGCAATCAACAGATTCTGGGCATAAACCCCGCCCACTTTATGTCCAGCAGCTGTCAATCAACATGACCCCTGCTGTGACACTGCACAAGTGGGCGTGGTCACAGGAGGTTCAAACCGGCAAATCACATTGCAGAGAGAGGAAATCCACAGAAATGTTCTTGTTCACAGATTGTTTGTTACAATGACAAACGGTTAAAACCGACGCGATTACAAACCATCACCTCCTGGCTGTCAATCAAACGTCACAGCCAATGACAGAGAGACGCTTGAAAACATCATCTACAATATCCATATATATATATATATATATATACACACACTCACATACACACCGCAGCTCACGCTCACAACACTCGCTCCTGTGAGAACTCTGAAGGTGTGTGAAAATTAAACTCACTTTTAAAAATTATTCTAACATTCTTGATTATAATCTTTCAGGATATGACAACAATTTGATCTCGACTGAATTCACAGTGAATTTTCCACCCACTGTCTTGTGTATCAGGTGATTAATAATAACAGTTGTGACGTACGGTGTGTGTCTTCTGTACACAACACACACACAGCAGCTAGAACTGTTGTGGAAACACTTCCTGAACAGACCTGACCGGAGCTCGTCCTGACCTGAACATCTAACCCAGGACTGGCCTCGGCGTCTGATCACCATTAGCTTATGACTTTAGGACATTCCTTCAAACCAAATCTCACAGAAAACATTATAATAAAGTGTGGATCTCAAAAAAAGCTCATATTTCACTCCAAAAGAAATGACAAACCTTAATGCACAATAATTCTCATTGCGTCTGTATTGATTTTGATGTGAAATATGCTGTTCATCCGCTCCTGTAGTGTTTAATCATTAATACTGTCTCTCTCAACACCGATGTGTGTGTGAGTGTGTGTGTGTGTGTGTGTGTGAGACGCAGACAGCTGATCTCCTGAAAGCACGTCACACACTCAGCAGCCAGAAGAAGAAGATGATGGCCAGGAAGAGGAAGAGCGAGTCCTGCCAGTTGTTGCCGTTGTTGGGGATGCCGTCGGCTTGAAGATCTCCTCCGTAATGAGGATCTGATGAGATCAAGTCACGGCTTTAAAAACGAACATTCAGAAGACCTGACATGATCTTCACGCCTTCACGCATTTGTATAATCAAATATTAATATTGATGAAGACAAACAGCAGCACTTACCTCGTCTTTGAAAAGGATCGTTGGTGTTAAAGACTGTGGTGAAAAAGCCAAACGGAAAAGCCCCGATTCCAAAAGACATGTGAAACCCTGTGTCACCAAAACCCTGAAACACCTGCGGACAGACACGATGACATCATATGATCACATGACTCATAATCACAGATAATGGAGTGTTGTTGAGAAGGACAGACACAGACACTCACTCCTCTGCTCTCTGGTTCTGTCCGCTGACCCTGGGGTCGAGGTGGGGTTTTCAATCTGTAACACACAGACACAAATCAGACAATTCTCTTCAACTGAAAATGAGTGAAACCATCAAGCTGAAGGTCTTCACGTCTCCACGCAGCATTCTATCAAAAAAGTTTGATTGTGTAACATTTGAAAATAATGATAATATACAGCCATATTGACATTATCAGAAACAAAGATGTAAACAAACATTTTTGGCCAAATTGTGCATACGAGTGTTATTGTGGTATGTATTATATTAGTTTTTATTAATATTTTAAATAGCTTTTATTTTAATATTATCACTTTTCAATTTTAATATGACTTTTTTTTAGGTGTAATTAATATTTTGCTCAGTTTTAGTTTTTATTTCCATTTAGTAATTTTAATGCTTCAACAGCTCATTGCCAAGAGAATATTTGTAATTTTCATTTAGTTTAATTAACATTGTTTTATATATAACAAAAAAAAATATATATCTGTTAGAAAAAAACTATTTTCTGTTTTAATGGAGTACATGGACGACCTGCTATCTGGCAGAGAAATAATGACACACCATGAGAGACCCACAATGCAATGCACTTCACCTGACCTTCTATTTACAGTGACAAATTAAGAAAAAAAGAAAAAAAGAAACAAAATACCTGTTACATGCCTTGTTATTTTACTGGAGAGCCAAAATAACTTGAAACAAATATCAAATATGGATTGACATGTAAAAATAAGTAAAAATGCAAATGAGATCAAGTGTACCTGGGGTCTTCCTGGCTGGTGCTGCCGCGGCCGTACAGAGGGATGACTTTATCTCGACTGATTCCTGCTTTACACACGGGACACTGCTGTCTGCTGGGACGCGTCTCCAGCCACTGAAACAGAAGAGACAAACAGATCATTCTCTCACGGCCACCAGGACTGCATTTACTTCACCAAAAATACAGTCAAAACTGAAATATTAAACTGTTTACTATGTGAATACAGTCCTGCCCACAAATATTGGCACCCTTGGTAAATATGATCAAATAATGTTGTGAAAATTCATCTGTGTTGTTAATCCTTTTGATATTTTATTTAAAAAATGTACAAAAATGTATCATTTCATTGGATAATAAGAATTTTAAATGGGGGGAAATATCATTATGAAATAAATGTTTTTCTCTAATACTCGTTGGTCAGATTCCCAGCTTCTCCTCTTCAGTTCTCTCCTCTCATTTTTCGTAGGGTTCAGGTCAGAGGACTGCAATGGCTATAGCAGAAGCTTGGTTTTGAGCTCAGTGACCCATTTCTGTGTAATTTCTGAGGCTTGTGTTTGGATTATTGTACGGTCGGAAGATCCAAACATGACCCATTATAATATTTCTAACAGAGTCAGTCACTTTTAGATTTTTTATCTGTTGGTATTTAATAGAATCCATGATGCCATGGGTCTAAACAAGATGTCCAGGACCTCCAGCAGAAATACAGGCCCAAAACATCAAAAATAAAGCTGTATATTTCATTGTACACATGGGGTACTTTTTATCCCCGTTTTCACCAAACCCATCTTGAGTGTTTGCTGCTAAAAAGCTCTTTTTTAGTTTCATCTGATCATAGAAGCCAGTCCCATTTGAAGTTCCAGTCGTGTCTGATAACTGAATATGCTTTAGTTTGTTTTTGGATGAGCTAGGAGAATTTTTCTTGAAACCCTCCCAAACAACATGTGGGATTATAGGTGCTGTTTGACAATTTTTTTAAAGGTTTTCTGAACCAGAAACTAAACTATGTTCTGCAATTCTCCAGCTGTGATCCTTGGAGAGTCTTTAGCCACTCAAACTGACCTCCTCACAATGCATTAGGACGATATAGACACACGTCCTCTTCCAGGCAGTTTTCTAACATTTTCTGTTGATTGGAAATTCTTAATTATTATCCTGATGGTGGAAATGGGAATTGTCACTGCTTTAGCTCTTTTCTTAAAGCCACTTCACCAATTTGTGAAGCCCCAATATCTTTTGCTGCACATCAGAAATATATTCTTTGTTTTTTCTGATTGTGATGGATGATTAAGGGAATTTGGGCTTTATTTTCCCTCCTCTTTATATTTCTGTGAAAAAGGAAGCCAGAGCTGGATGATTTCATGTTTATAATCATGCTGGAGTGCTCAAAATTGTGAATATGAATATACTTCAGAGACATTTTACTAATAAGAATTTCTAGGGGTGCCAATAATTGTGTCCAACGAGTATTTGAGAAAAACATTAATTTCATGATGATATTTCCCCTCTGTTTTAAATTCTTATTATCCAATGAAAGGATACATTCTTGTGAATTTTTTAAATAAAAAATCTAAAGGATTAACAATGCACATGGATTTTCACAGCCTTTTTTTAATCATATTTGCCAAGGGTGCCAATATTTGTGGGCATGACTGTATGTATTAAAAAGTAATTTATTCCTGTGATCAAAGCTGTATTTTCAGCATCATTACTCTAGTTCTCAGTGTCACATGATCTTCAGATATAACATAAAAAAACACATTGAAAAAAAACATTTGAAACATTATGAATGCCTTTGTGTTACTTCTGATCAACTTAATTTTTTTTATTCCTTATTGCTTTGACAGATTATAAAAGTATAAGAGTTCTCCAGCTTTCTACTGTACATTACAATCATTTAATATCAGATTTAAGATGTAAGCATGTAATTACACTGTGCATGAACAGCTATATAATAATGTATAATGTCACTGATGATATTAGACCCTCAGATACTGACCTGGTGAAGACATGGCCAGCTGCACGAGGAGCAGACCAACCAGGAGAAAGAGAAAGAGGGGGGGGAAATAATGTAAATACATAAATCATTTCTGTTTCTGTAATATAATTCATGGTTAGAAAACTCTTTCAGGAGCATCTGGCAAAATACATCCACCCATCACATGTCCATAAATCATAAATCTGCATATTTCTCTGAATTACTTCAGCATGAAAATTAAATACAGAAAGTTTTGAACATGAAATATGGTGAATCTCAGGAATCCTGTGGAGAGCATGTCTAAAATATATTCACCCAAAAAATAAGATACATTTAGAAAAGTTATTTTTTTTAGTTAAGTTATATTATGACTTCATTCACTGTGATATTTTTCCATGGCAATTAATTACTTAACAATTAATCAAACATTCCCTCATTTCAGTACTTATTGCTACTCACCTATATTCCATAATAATTTATGGAATAAATGTTTGTAATCATCATGAAAATACTTTCATAGATGGTTCACTTTAAACATTTTCAAGTTTAAAAAAATAAAATAAACATATTTATATAATTTCAGAAAACTGATAATTTTTCCCATCACACACTTTTGCAGAAAAATCATGTTCAAATGTAACAAAATATGATCATCAGGCCTCTGATGAACGTATGTTTGTTCACCTCTCAATCATCATTGTATTGTAAAGCATTAGGCCTATATGCTTTTTGTTAAATTTTCACTGTATTGATGTTGATTTTGAGGTGAAACAGACAGACCATGTTTTATTGAGATTCACTCCATATCTCAGAGTTAAAGTTCAAAACTTTCATGTTAGGTGTACAAGTCATGTCAGCCTTTTTAAGTGTCTAAAACATAACTCAATCTAAACTAATATTATAAACAATAAAACAGGAAGCATTTGTGCTGCTGATCCTGATGGGTTTGTTCCCCAAATACTAAACACCCAACAGACGTTTGTCATGCACACAATCACAAACACAGTCCAAAACATCTGCACAGCTACAAAACAAACACACGCGCACACACGCACACACACACGCACACACACACACACACACACACACACACACACACACACACACACAGGCTCAGCGTTATGTGTGCATCTATTCTTACTCCTCCATTATGGCCTCAATCCTTCCCTAGAGTCTAATCTCTCATTAACCCCATAATCTCCCGCTAACGGCACAGATACTACACAAAACACACTCTGATGAAACTGTTTAACAAAAAACAAGCTGCTTTAATCAAATTCACTCATCAGACACACATGCAGTGACTTCTATCTGTGTGGGACACGTCTTAACAGATCTTTCTGATTTCTATCTGAGGATCAAGACTTTGCTGACAAACCTGTTGCATGCAGTCTGCTTCATCTGACTGACAGTTTAGACTTTTTAGCACGTAAAATATTAGGAAAATCATGCTCAAATTAATCAAATATGATCATCAGGCTTTATTATCATTGTATTATATGGTTTAATCATAAAACTAGACATTTAAATATCTTACTAAGAAATATCATTGGAGATATAAAGTGTAAACTGATATTTTATGTACGTAACTTAAAAGACCTGTTATAAACTGTATATAATGAATTTAAACATGTTGTATATAAAAAATGTATACTGTATATAAACTGTTATAAAGAGCTCACTGATTTACATTACAAGGCAAGCTATCAAGACATCTTACTTTGAAACAGGTATTTTTTTATCTCCATGTTATCACTATATGACACTACATGAGTCATAAACACATGATGTACACTACCAAATGTAACACACATTATGTTACTACTGTAAAATAATTGAAAAGTAACGCAGGAGATAGTTCAGAATATTCAGAGAATATTTACTATGGTAACAAATAACTGAAGTAATGTCCTTTGTGCTTACAAAGAGTAACGTTACTGTGTTCAGTACTCTTTGTTCAGTACTCAATATATAAAGGTATGTAACAGTAACTATAGTAATTATGTTTTTTTTTATTCAATATTATCACGCTAAAATAAGGATTGAAAATGAGAGAGATTCTTTCCTGTCAACATGTCAAGCTGTCAATCAATTATTGTTTTGTTTTTCTTCTCTGAAATGTTGTGCTTGTATTGCTGCAGTTTTACGTGCGTAAATAACAAATAGCAGGCGAAACTAACCTTGGTAGTCTTTCTTGTATCAAACTGTCAGTTATTTAGTCACTGTCATCTGTGTGTGTTTTAATGCTCGGCACTCACTCATACTGTTATGATACTGGAGGGGATCGGTTATCGATAGGTTGTACCAGAACAGATGTCCGCAGAGGCTGATGACCGCGTCTTTCGCGGTGTCCAGGCAGATGTTGCACTCGAAGGTGGCTCGATCTCTGTCCCGCTCGCCTTCCGCGCCTTCCCCCGACCCTGCCCCGCCTCCGCTGCCCGGGACTCCCGCTCCTCTGGCGGCCGCGCCGTCACTCGAGCTCCGTTGCTGCTCTGCGGCCTCCATCCTCTCACGCTCGCACTCCACTGCGCGTACTGTCCTGCGTTGCGTTGCGTATCGCTCTCGCGCGCACGTGACGCCACGCTATTCACAAGCCCCTCCCACTTCGAGAGAACACCTTTTGCGCTGAGTGGGCGGGGTTTGAGCGAGTGTTGTTGGAAACACGTGACTAAATAGTTTTAGCCATAGCCTAGCCCTTAGAAGTTATAAAAACAAAACAAATAGAAATTAAAAAGTATACAAAGATACAAATGTATAACAAAAATAAATAGCCTAAATGAAGAGTTACACCGCCACATAAGATAAATATAGAGATAGCGTTTTCACTTATTTAGGATTAACAAAACTTTATTTAGTTTCCATATACTGTCAACTTTAAATAAAGAACAGATAGATTTACAGCCAGTACATTTTGTCCAGGTATGCAAAATTTTGATAGCAGGAAACTCAAATGAATTATGTTTTCCTATGCTCTAAAACAGTTGGATTGTTTATTGTACCCAATATCTGGGTTAAACAAAGAACACTGCATCTCTTGTTGGGTTATTCTTAACGTGTATTGGGTTATTTCTATATGAATGCCACCAGTTGGGTTCAAATTGTACATTTCAGCAGTTGATCGGTGCAACTGACAGAAGATAAAGTGATAAGTTAATACATCTCTGGCTATGCAGATCACAAGTACAAACCTATTTTATAAAGTCTATGATACAAACATGGACTAAAAGTAAACACAAAGCTTCATGAGTTTCGTAAATGTTCACAGAATGCACAGAATCATGCTGCCCTCTGCTGCTTACAAGAAATCAGAAATCAATCTATAATCATTGCTCCATTTATAAAAGCACTTGAATAAACTGAAAAACACACCAACTCTTACTTTATTAACTGCTGTAAGATCCACACTGAATCATTCTTTGAATAAGGACATCACAATTTTACAATTACCAGACATTTTTTTACCAGACTGTAAACGAATCCAAAGAGCATAAAAGTTGCTTTGGATAAAAGTGTCAGCTAAATTATTACATTTAAATGTATATAACAACATTGAAGTAACACACATAATTCTCAAAATACTTTGTTTCATTATGGTCTTATATGCAACAAAAAATCTCATTTCAAATGAATGATACCAGTACAATGGCAATATTTTATCTTGAATAAAAAACGGTAAGGTTGACACAATGAAGGGGTTTTATTTCATGCTACAGAATGACACTGTCTCCATTTATGCTTCCTGACCACACATGCCTATATAGATCATCCAGTTTCTGACCTATTTATATAGTGGACACTGTGTGGATGTTGTGGAAAGTGAATATAAAGCACATATAAAGCTTTTGACATCCATGATGGAAAATCATCAAAACAGCCCATGATATACCACTTGATCTTCTAGCTGGAGTCACTGTTGTTCTTTCTTTCAAGAGCTAAAAAAACCCAAAGCTGTTAACATAACCTACATTTAAAATGTAGACTAATTACATCGTAAATGTTTAATTTTTTATATTTTGTTTGAATGACCAATTATTACCAAGATCTGGCATTGAAATGGTCTGGGATCTGCAGTACACTGAAACACAGAATGTGAAACTGCATCTTTAAAAGCAATACAAATACTGGAAATATTAACTATTTGTTTCTCACAACACTGAGCTCCGTGTGATCTGAAGAGAAAGTATAAATCTTACTTTGCAGTGGTAACAAGAGTGTATTCTGAGTCACAGTTTTCTGATCTGAATCTTCTCTCTCCATGGCTAAAAAAAACAACAACAACAAAACGATTTCACATCCAGTGGCTGTTTGATTCAAAATAAAAACTGTAAAACCCATTTAACTCACCAAAATCAGGCAGAGAGATGTTTTTAGAGCCTATAGCCCCTGAAAAGTAATCGCAGCACAGGTTTCAGACTCTGAGTGAGTGATGATAATTCAGATGAATGAACTGAGATGTTCTGACCTCGAGCTGCTGTAGGAGCTGCTGCTGGAGTCTCTTCAGCTTCACAAAGACTTTGAGTTTCATGAAGCTCCTCAGCTGAAAGACACAGAGAAGAACCACTAATGAAACCGTCCTGAAAAACATCTGAACAAGTGTTTGAAGCAGCGTGAGGCAGAAGTGTAGAAACACTGTTAGTGTGTGTATAGTGTCTGTTCAGGACCTACTCAGAACCACCTTCAGACTGTCATCTGGAGCAGCATTTAAAGCTGGAGCCAAAATTGCACACTTTTCTTGTCCTGATGGAGAGTTCAGAAGGAATAAAGTTTTTTTTTTTTTTTAGTACAGATTGTTATTGAACGTTAATGCATTTCATCCTGGACACAGTGAGGTGGTACAGTGTCAGTAAAGAAGTTTTAGCTTCTTGAGCAATTCACACTCACTTTTTTCCAGATCTGGTGTTTTCATAATCACACGAAATTCTAAACAACACAGATGTTCAGCCTCCCCATCTCAGCTCGTTTATATTTAATCCAAAGCAATATTCAGCGTGTATAGATTTAGTCTTTGATGCAAGCATTAATGTCTGAGGAATGACCACAATGTGTTTTGAGTGGTGAATAATTCACTTTCAAGAACAAGAAATTAATTCAAATTTAAAGGAACACTACGCTATTTTCTAAAAACAGGCTCATTTTTCAACTCCCCTAGAGTTAAACAGTTAAGTTTAGCTGTTTTCTAACCCATTCAGCCGATCTCCAGGTCTAGCTTTAGCACTTTTAGCTGCAGTTTAGCATAGATCATTGAATCTGATTAGACCGTTAGCATCGCGCTCAAAAAGGACCAAAGACTTTTCATATTTTTCCTGTTTAAAACATGGCTCTTCTGTAGTTACATTATGTTCTAAAACCAACGGATCGGCTGAATGGATTAGAAAATGATGAGTTAGAAAATTAACCTATTTTCAAAATTTATGGAGTGAAGAAAAACAATATGAACAAGAACAGTTGACGATGAATGATATGTAATACGGGGTGCCGAAATACAATCGGATAAACTGGCAGTCAGCGAGTTTCACAAACCAAAACAGAGACTTGCATTCCGGCCCGTAATGAATATTTTCAAAGGAGAATAACTGACTATAGCATTGTTTTTCATATAAACAATTAAGTTAACTTAGCATGTTTCTTAAATATCGCAAACATATGATGCTATTTTTATGCTTTAGTAGAGTCGAAAACGTACATACAGCACCTTTAAGAGACATATGGAAATATGTGTATTTTATTAAATAACTTTTAAAAGTGTCAGACTCACTCAACAGTTTCACGTGTGATGGTGTCTTCAGGGTTTTCTGCTTCTCTGAAATTATAAACAAAAAACAAAGACAGTCATTCTCCTCTTTTAATCATATTTATGACTTTATAATACTTAAATAATACTCACTTGGATGTTTAATATATTTGATCAGTTGATAAGTTGTGAGAACAATGACGGAAGCAACAATCAAACTGATTAAAGTTACAAAGCCCAACAGGCGTCCGACTGTCACAGAACAAAAATACATTATTCATAGAGTTAGATTAGGATTAATTGAACAAATTCAAATCTAACACTAATAATGAAGTGATCTTAGACCATGAGACCATAGTTAATCATTAGAAACAAATACTAAAGTGTCCATGGTTAACACAAAGACTACTTAATGCATGTAAAAAGAAAAATAATTTATACAAACAATTTATGATTCAAAAAACAAAAGAATCTGAAGAACGGTATAAAGTATACAAGAATAAACTGATAACTATTGTACGAAATAGCAAGAAATTATACTATGAAAATAAATTAAATGAGAATAAAAGTAATATTAAAGGAATTTGGAATATACTGAACAAATTGTTAAGAGACAATCGTTCAATCAACGCATACCCTGACTATTTTATAGATAATGACACTGAAAACTATAATATGAAAAACATTGTCAATAAGTTTAATGATTTCTTTATAAATGTTGGTCCTGAATTAGCGGCAAAAATCCCAGCAAGCAGTAATAACATAATGGTGGATTCAGCTATAGAAAGGAACCCTCAAACCATCTTCCTCTCTGACGTGAGTGAGACTGAAATCATAACTATTGTGAATAAATGTAATAATAAATCCTCTATGGACTATTTGGATATAAATATGAGATTAATAAAAAGAATAATTGATAATATTGTGAAACCCTTAACACATATATGTAATGCCTCATTCCAAACTGGAACTTTCCCAGACAAAATGAAAATAGCAAAAGTGTTACCACTATTTAAAAATGGAAGTAAACATATATTTACAAATTATAGGCCTGTCTCTCTGCTGCCACAGTTCTCAAAAATATTGGAGAAAATGTTCTATAGCAGACTGGATACATTTATTGCGAAGCATGAGTTAATTAACGAGGGGCAATATGGATTTAGACCCAAAAGATCAACCACTATGGCTATTATTGATGCTGTGGAAGAAATCACCAGTGCTGTAGACAGCAAAAAACATGCTGTTGGAATCTTTATAGACCTAAGGAAAGCATTTGATACCATAAATCATTCTATCCTTGTACAAAAAGTAGAAAAATACGGTATTCGGGGAGTAGCTGGGAACTGGATTAAAAGCTATTTAGATGAGAGACAACAATTTGTTAAAATGGGGGACACTGAATCAAAATGTATGAGCATTGTTTGTGGGCTGCCTCAAGGGTCTATACTGGCTCCCTTGCTATTCAACTTATATATTAATGATATATTTAAAGTATCAGATTTATTAAAAATTGTATTATTTGCTGATGATACCAACTTATTTTATTCCAACGATAACTATAATAGACTTATAAAGGATGTTAATCAGGAATTAGCCAAATTTAAAACATGGCTGGATTTAAACAAATTGTCACTCAATCTAAGTAAAACAAAAATGATTATTTTTGGCAATTATAAGGAAACTCCGGAACTACTGATACGTATAAATGGTATTGAAATAGAAAAAGTAACAGAAATTAAATTCTTGGGAATCACAATAGACAACAAATTGAGCTGGAAATCACACATTGGACACATACAAAGGAAGATATCAAAAAATATTGCAATCATAAACAAAGCTAAGTACGTTTTAAATTACAAGGCGCTGTATATATTGTATTCCAGTCTGATTTTGTCATACTTAACGTATGGAATTGAGGTCTGGGGTAATAATTATAAGAGTTCCCTGCATTCCCTTGTAACTCTCCAAAAACGAGCAATCAGAGTTATTCATAAGGTAGGATACCAAGAACATACAAATATACTGTTTTTACAAAGTAATATGCTTAAATTCATGGACTTAGTCGTTTTTTATACTGCACAATTAATGTATAAAGCAAATTGGATCCTACTACCTGCAAATATTCAAAAACTATTCATAAAAAGAGATAGCTGTTACAATTTGAGAGGTTATGGTCATTTTAAAGTACCGGCTTTCAGAACGACGAAGAAAAGTATGTGTGTGTCTGTGTGTGGTGCCAGGCTCTGGAATAACCTGAGAGCCCAACTCAAGCAGTGCCCATTCATTTATCAATTTAAATCAAAGTATAAACAAGTTATACTGTCTAAGTACAGGACAGAAGAATGTCCTTAGGTGTAGAAATGGAATTAGCTGCAGAGCAATCTATTTATGTTGTATTTTTTTTATTTGTTACCGGCAATGAGGTGTTTTTTTTTTTTTTTTTTTGTGTGTTTTTTTTTGTACTTATTGAAGATTCTTCTTTTTGGAATTAGCAGAATGATTGTGAGTTAATATTGTTGATTGTACTGTCACTGGAATAGGACAACACTAATATGTGGCAACTGTCTTATCGATTATAGTAGATACCTACGGTTTAAATGTAAAAAAAAGGGGGTAGGCGTCAATAAGCTTAAGCTTCTGCCTACTCCTTTTGAGCATCAGATCCACGGTTTTATTTATTTGTTTTAATGTACTTGATCATCTGCGCATGTATCCTTTTTGGTTTCGCCTGTTGTGTTGAGGATTGTTAGTTGTTACTATGTTGATTTTGTGGAATTCTGATGCCCAAATAAAAACAGATGATGATGATGATTCCAACAACATTCAAACAAGCTAATTTTACATGAAGAACACAATAGTAAAACTGGGACTATAGTACCGTCAACTAAATAGGCAACTTCTGGCAGAATCCATTCATCCACCACACACTGATAGCATGAACTTTCAGACGGCAGGAACTGCGGGCTCTTCTTCAGCTGAAAGGATTCGTCTGCATTTGGTCTGATTTCACTTGAGTTCAGCCGTTCATCAGGTAACGGCGTCTGATCATGTCTGATCTCCATCTGCACATGTTTACGGTTGAAGACCGAGGGCAAACACACCAGAACCTGCTGCTCTGATGATCCAGATGCTTTTACAGAGAAGTAAACTTCAGGACGAGCTGCAGGACACACAGACAGACACACAGATGAACTGAATTAATTTATTGGTAATTGATATATAATGGACACTTCCTGTTGCCTCATGTTGCATTGGCATAAAGTCTATTTCACAGCTGATTTCAGACAGGTTGAAACTGGCATATAGAGTACTGTGGAACATTTAAGTCTCTAGCACATTAGATGCTTCACAAAAACTTTTAAGCCAGTTTTCTTATCTTTTGCTTTTACATTTCCAACCATTTTTTGCAAATATGAATGATATTAGATTTGTGTATGAACAAGGAGCACTACAACAGACCTGGGCTGCGTTCAGCCCCGACAAAACGTTGCACAACGTTTTTTAAACAGAAACGGTGATGCGTTGAACACACTGTTCTGATGACGCAAGAGTTGCAACTATGGCAGCTGAGAAGGCCATTCTTTGAAGTAAAAAAAAGGCCATTCTTTGGTTTCTTTGTGAAGAATCTTCGGAGCCATCTATTTAGCCTCACATACTGACTTTATTTGTAGTTCATACGGTTTTAATACCCTGTATTTTCTTTCTAATTTTTAGAAAAAGCACTTAATTACCATTGTTTATTTCTATACCAAATGTCATACACTTGCAATGAAGCTAAAAATATAAACAACTACATCATTATGTTGATATCCTTTATTTTTACAATAAAACTTACGACAAACATGTCTTCTAATATCCTCAGTTACTGCGTATACCGAGCTGCAACGAACATATTTGTACATTATTTTCCTTGAAGCCATTGTGCGTGCTTTATATACATGTTGCTGCTGATTGGACTGCAGTTCTGACACACCCACCAAACAAGGGAAAACGCATCTCAAACCCCGTTGCACACCGGTGCACACCGTTTCCAGGAAACATGACGTTCAATCCGGAAACCGTAGCAAAACGTTGCGCACCGTTTTGAACTTGAACATGCCCCTGATCTCACTCTCAGCCAGTCTGATATTACATTATAGGACAGAAGCAAAAGGTGAAACACAGACCAAAAATAAATTTAGCAGCAATCAACACCTTACAGACCCTGGAGTATTAAACAAAGCAATACTTGTGTATTGCATATATTTCAGAGAAGTATCAGCTTTAATTTTTTCACATTTTTGATAGAGGGCACTATATGTATTTAATTTATATTATTTAAAAAAAAATGCTACTGAAATTGACCCAGGCCTGTTATTGGCAGCTGAACTTCCAATAAGAGTAAAATGTGTCTGGTGCTTTTTGAGTCTGTGAATAACAGCCTCCCTCCACTGAAGACTCTTCTTAAAATTCCTTACATTAGAATCCAGTAGCTCAGTTATTTTCAACAAGACTTATTTAGTTAAACCTGATTTATACTTATTTGTGAATCTGTCACAAGCTTTACAAAGAGACTTGACCTGACACTGAAGGGTAGGTAAGTGAAAAAAATGAAGGGTCAGTGGGTTGGAACCACTCTAATGTGACTAAAACTAAAAGTAAACTGACAGCAAAATAAATTAAATAAATTCAGCTGATGTTAACTTTCCTACAGATTCTTTTGTCTGAGTGGAAGTGTTACAAACTCACATTCCTTGATTAACCTTTCCTCTCGTTGAAGGTCAATGAAGCTGGTTAATGTCTCTAAACATTTCTTCTCCAGGCTGGAAACTGGAACTAAAGGTATCCAGTCCATAGAGAGGGTAAATTTTGAGTTCTGTCCATCATAGGCATATTCATCAGTGCCTTGAAGAAATATTACTGAACCATTAGAGTGACATTCAGCTGCACAGCCGTGTGTCCACTGAAGAACATGAAGATCTAGAGAAAAAACACATTAGAAGACAAAAATCACTGTGATATGTTTAAGGTAGAGCAAGTATATGTAATTTTGTTGTAGTTGTTGAAATAACAGTTTCAGAATCGTTTGGATCCTACATTGATATATTATAAGGCGAATGGCTCCTGTTTGTTTCCTGCAAAGTTTGGTGAGCAGGTATGAAATTCCAAGAAAACTGGATTGTTTTACAGCAGCAACAAAAACAAGTGTATGGCTATCCACTGTAATTATTAAAGTGAGATATTTATCACAGTAAATTCTTCTTTACTGTAGAGGGTTCAAAAATCACAAGACTAAACAACTGCTTTAAAAGTAATTTTTTCTTTCAAACAAAGTTATCCAGGATTCTATACAGTATATGACACTACCATTCAAAGGAATACTCCACAAGGAACATAAGTGACAGTAGTGTGGTGCTATATGTGTAATACAGAAAACATATTTCTGAAATGAGGAAGAGAAACATGTTACAACAAGAAAAGAAAAGAAAAATCACCATGTCGCAAAGTAAATGATATGTCCAAAGTTTAAACCTAAACCTGAGCAATTCAAAGATAAACGCATGAAACATTACTAAACTTCTGAGCATTTTTTTTTTTTTCAAAAAGGATCATTTTGCCAATAGGAATACTATCTTTACAATCTAATGCAGACTATGTACAGTAATGCAATGAATGTACAGTAAGAACATAAGACAGGCTGAATAAAAGAGTTTTCTTACCACTCTGAGAGGGGAAAACAGATAAAATCAGGAAGAGAACTGTGACTGAAGCCATTATCTTAAAGTTTCAGAATGAAACTACTAAACCACAACGTCCCCTTTCATTCGTGAGACAGACTTAGCCAATAATGATGAGGTAAATGCATGGACTGTACAAAAACATGGACGTAGGGTCCGTGACGTCACCCATGGATTTCAGAAAGTGGGCGGAGCCAGTCGTCGCCATCACCGTGCGTCACTCCTGGATAATCAAAAATAAACTCATTAAAAAAAAATACATCCCCTCACAATAATTGAGGGCAAACTTAGCTATAAAGACCAAAATAAATTTTTGAAGTAGGCTGTAAACTTTTTTTTTTCTGTTGTAAAGTTGGGTGTTTAACATGGGGAGTAGGGGTGTAACGATTCACCCGTTTTCTCGATGCATTGATTACAATCCCTGTCGATTCATATGCATCGATCTTGAAACATGATTTTTGAATCGTGAATCGCCGATCTTGGACAGTAATCGATTCAAAATGCTAAGAATCGAATGAATCGCGATTTCTATAGTGATTCAATGCCTTCAAAATGTATACACATTAAATTACACGCACAAATTAATGGAGACCTTGAAGAGTGTTCGTGAATCGTGCCTCTGATCTGTCCTTCACGCGCTCCACTGTTTACCGCCTGAGACTGTCACAGGATTGCGCTCGTGCGTTCGTCTCTGACGCAGCTGACGTGTGATCTAGGACTCGTGGCCAGTAATAATAACGTGAAGTAGTTTTACTTTTCTGTAGTTTGTCAATGGCTCTCTGCATCTTACCGACGGAGTTGCAGAACAGCCACAGACTCAGCACCCACCTACTTCCACTCACTATTACAAATCTCCAGAAATCAGCTTGTGAGCGAAAACCTGGTGATGTCATCACAGAGAGGCTCAAAATCACTTTCCAGAACATTCTCTTTCACCATTCCTGGGTGGTGGAATGATCTTCCCTCTCCTATCTGAAGTGACTAATCCTTGAAAATTTTCAAGCGACAAGCTGACAACTCATCTCTTTCGAAACTACTTGACTTCAGCATAAAAAAATAATATGATTTGTCTTCCTCTTTATTTATTCCTTCTCTTTCTAGCTTGTACTTATTTGAACAGTGTATAAAACTTATTACAAGCACTTCATGTGTCTGTTTGCCTCTTTAAGAAGAATGGTTATATGTATCCCCAAACTGTAAGTCACTTTGGATAAAAGTGTCTGCAAAATGACTAAAGCTAAATGAAAAACTCAAGAAAATCTAATAAAGTTTAATGCTGAATGATTACTGGTCTGTTCTCTGATTGATGTCATGATTACACAAGTGTGTTTATGGTGTGTTGTGATTCTGAGAAGAGTCAGACTCACTGATTGTGAAATTACAAATATTAACACTCATCCTCCTCTTCTATCATCCTACTGAAACTTTAAAGGACTTAAAGGAAGCAAGAGGCAAGAACGACTAAACTAACTCCAATGATCCATGGCAGCTGGACATTCACTTCATCTGTCAAAGAAAAACAAAGAGTTTTAATTGATTTATAATTGTGAAAAAATGATATGTAATACTATGAAGTGATCTTATGAAACCATCGATAAACTTTGACCAACCAGTTCAATATGAAACAAACATCATCATCAGGGTTGCCAATTCTCACGCATCTGGCTTGACACTCATGCTTTCAGTATTAATCTCACGCTTAAGTCCAAGCGTGAGTGCATCATTTAGAAATCGAGTGAACAAAATAGTAAATCGAGGGAACGCAATAGTAATCGTGTGCACGTTTTATTACAGTGAGGGAACGAATTAGTAAATCATGCACACGATTTAGCCTAATATTTTTTTCCTGCATGTCATGTGTGGGGCTCCGTACAATTCTAAGTCTAATTCTAACTTTTATTTCTAGACTTAAAAATATAGTGATTCATAAAGGTTCCTGAGTGTTAACCCATTTAATCCCAAATTTTTCCCAGATATGAAAATATACAAATGATGTGTCATTAGTAACCCTTTGAAATAATCAATAATTATTTTTTTTAATTATTTTGGAAAAGTGAGTGAAAAAAATTGTGTTTTATGTTCGGTCATAATTGTGACCGGTGGGATAATGTGTGTACTGAAATAACATATTTCTCCGGTCATAAAAATGGTTTGATATCTAGATAGCTATTTTAAACTGTTTGATCACATTCTAGGGTTACTATTATGCATAAAAAACGTATGTGACCATCTATTGTGACCATCAGCATGTTTATTAAGAATGACCAGTATGTGCACTTACACTATCTGTACACTAGAGAGAAGCATTGTGTTATTCACTATATGAAATGATCTCCACATGCATTCAGAATGTGAATGTCAAACATTTCTAAACACTTCGATCCAAAGATCACTTTTATAATCCAGATTATAGATTTATGCAGGTTATGCAAAGTTACTGCAGTCATTTAAAAACCGGCGCATGTCTGAGGTGATTAGATGTTTCATGTGACTGTAGTTTAGTTTGGGCTTTGCTCAGGCCTTAATTAGAACTGCACATACATCAATAAACCAAATCCAAAAGCATATGATAAATTAGTCCACATATTTTATTGTGCCAAGACTTTGGAAGGAGGCTTGCACTTTGGATAGTACAAACTGACAGATAATAAGGATGCAGTTTGAACTGACTATTTATGCACTGCAACCACTTTTTATTTCTATCTTTCTCTTTTCCTTCATTTGATTGACACTTCTTTACCTGCTTATGCTTGTGTTTGTCAGAAAATCACTTCTGAAAGACATTAGTGGGTGGGAAAAAATTGATTAATCATGTAAACAAATCAGAAATAGTCCAATTCATTTTCCCTTTTTATTTCCCTGTTGCCATGCCTCAGACCAGATGGCATAAAACACATTCAACAGTGCAATGGAATGAGGGAAATTCTGTTGTTTGCTCTCACTATCAGCTTAAACGAATATTTGCAGTCGTTTTTCATTCACTATCTGTTGTTTATGAAGTTGTTGAAATGGTGATTATATATTAACCCTTAAAGAAACAAATGTAGTGTTAACAAATGTCAACTGCATCCAAACAGCAGATTTGAAGTGCAAATGATTATTGTTTTACCATCCAGGGTTATGCTCTATTCACAACTCAGAGGTTTCACAATTTGATAGAAATTTCTGAGTTCATACAGAGATATTTGATGGCAGGTGTTGGTTAATCTGAGTACAGTTTGATCAGAGATCATTTCTAAAACTTTAGAGAGATTATATGTGAGGTTACTAGGGTCTTTTTCTCAGGAAAAACAACTGAGAAGCAGGAGCTCAGTTTCTTCTTCAGTATTTCTTAACGAATGTCTAAGAAAACAGTAAAAGGACAAATTTGTCATTTAAAATAATTTTCTGATTAGCTCCTGACTAATTGAAGACTTGAAGCAAGTGAACCCTGTGTGAGATTGATGTCTGTTTTACATTAATCAGTCTTCTGAAAGCTTTCTATTCGCAGTGCTGTGGGTAAGTCAGAATCAGAGTTTCTCTGTTGTCTGTCTATGCATCTTATGTCATATACATACAGAATTGACCTCTACTGCAATTGACAC
>NC_039261.1:24404821-24502321 GCF_003368295.1 Carassius auratus | reverse complement strand
AAATGGACAAGAGCAGCAAAATGCCCCAACCGCTCAAAAGTCCCAGATTCTGCAGGAAAAATATCAGCCAAGGTCTTTTAGTGTCCACGTGAACCAGGGAAGGAAGCTGGAAGACAAAAACAGAGTTAAATCACACTGTTCACAGCTTGATAATGCGGTTATGTGAGAAAACATTTTCCACTGAATAGATTGTAACGTACCATATCTGCCAGACCAACATACAGAAAGAGGCCGGCGGTGACAGCCGAAATCCACTCCTTAGCAAACGTTTCAGTGGAGACAGACAGAGCGATGTACAGACCGATGAAGGAGGTGAGAGAGCTGCCCACATTCAGCAGAAGAGCCCACTTGACTGACAAACCACAGTGCAACAGGATCGCAAAATCACCTGAGACCAGAGAAAATATATTCAGATAAAGCACATAGGAAAGAAGAATCACTGAGGAGATTTCTGTTATTAAACAAATGGAGACTTTTGCTGAGGTTCTCAGCTTCTCAGAATGAACTCTTAAGAAACTTTGAACCAAGAAAACCAAGCCTTAATATATATATATATATATATATATATATATATATATATATATATATATATATATATTCCCAGCAGTTTTCCTTTTGTTTTACATTTTCATCTAAATAAAGTCAAAATACAAACAAACATACACATAAATAAATGTAATGAATCCAAAATAAGCTCCTTTCCCAAAAATTATAAAAATGTGTAATTACTTTCTTTTTTTGGAGTGAAATGTGACTCAGGTAGTGCTTAACAGTTTTAGTAAAAGATTTTTGATTGGATGATGAAGATAAATTTAAAAATATAAATTAAGTAAATGCAAATCAATTTGACCATTAAACCATAAAAATTTTACAAATCAAAATGCATTCATTGAGTTTAGTTATTTTAGTGCCCTTTGATTTAATATTAAAGTATTTGTTAATATTTAGATTTTTTTCTGTTAAGTTTTAGTTATGATTTAGTTATTATTAAATATGTCTATAGTTTTTTTGTCAAGTTTAAGTTTTTTATTTTATTTTATTTAGTTAATTTTATTTTACTACTTCAACTTTAAATAAAATCTTTTTTTTACTGAAATATATATGAAACATAATTTAGCAGAATAGTTAATTTACATTTTTTTGTACATTTAAGTTTTAGTTAACAATGATAACTGTGGTTGAATGATTAATAACTGAAAATGAATCTTTTACTTTCATAGAGAGGCGTGTAAATGTATTTCCTTGTTTGACAGGAGAAGCACACCACAGGACTTATCAGTCTCTTCATTCTGTGTTCTCATGAGAGCAAATATCATGTATGTGCAGAAAGCATGAGGCAATTCTAATCTAGTGGGGTCTGGTTATGAATGTTTTATGAACTCAGGTGTCAAAGGTGTCTAATCTGTGTTTATCTCATGACTCACACCAGGAAACATGAAGAGATTCTACAGAAACCACTGTTTTCACAAAGTCCTTCAGCAGTGACTATCAGCTAGTCAGCACAAACACTGTTTCTATATATAGAACCAGTAGTGTAGCCAGAAAAGAGATTCTGGGAGTGCATATGAAAATCTGGGTGTGCCACATTTATTGTCAGATTACTGTGCAAAATTATGGGATAGTATTTTTGTCACACTGCTTCAGTCCAACCATACTCCTAGTGTTAATTTGCAGGTCGTGTCAAAATGTAGTTAATTGTTAAATGTAATAATTTTCTTCCAAATACGATAAATTTTAACTTTAGCTATTTCATTTTGTTTATTTTTCATTACAATTTATTCACTTTAAATAAATTATAATATATAATTATAGGATTAAAATGAATTGTAGTTGCTCAATATAGATCTTTTTTTCATGTTTTTGTAATGTCTGGGAAGCCAGAATGCGCATGCATCAACAGAAACATTTATTAGCTGAACCCTGTTTTTTTTTACGTGCCATTTATAGCAAGCCATATTCAGTGTTGGGTAAGTTACTCAAAAAAAGTAATCCACTACAAATTACTAATTACTGCTCTAAAATTGTAATTTGATTACATTACTGATTACTGCATGTAAAAAGTAATCAGATTACTAATTACTTTACTTTCAAGTTACTTTGAAAACCTATTAAAGATACAAGGAAAAAAACTACAAACAAAGTGAAACTTTCCGTAATTTAATATTGACTGAAAAATATTACAGAAATATGAAAACAGCAACTTGAATTAAAAATCCAATGCATTTTTAAGTTCATACTCCATATCCGCATAGGTCACTTTTCGTTCGAAAATCGATTGCACAATCGATCTGACCAACCAAAAAAAGTTTCGAAAATGAAAATAGGGAATAGATTTTGACCAAACTATTAATTTTAAAATTATTAAGCAATTAAAACAAACAAAAAAAAAACAAAACAAAAAAAAAAACTCGTGTTGGGGCTTAATTTATATCATCTTTAGCGGGCTCTGGCTTGCGCTCCGGTTTGTGAGGTAAATGAGCGGTCATGTGATGTGTTTCGATTAGCGCGAGAAAGATGTGAAATGGATGCTGATGCTGAGTAGATGCAACGGAGGCTTGCTTCTGGCGAAAATACGTTTTGGTTGCACCAGCAGCTAAAGCAAAGTTCTGAGGTGTGGAAAAGTTTTGACCGTGTTTATAATAAGAATAATGAGTGAATAATCACCATCAGTGAGCGCAGGAACACATTGAAGACATCTACAGTGGATTCAATCATTTTCCTCCACAAAAACATGTAGTGAGTAAAGTAAAGGTTTTTCAAATGATAACTATATATTCATTAAGGCTTAAATGCATAATGTGGACTGAGTATTTACGCTAATGTTGGCATTATTCTTTTATTAAATGTCAGCTGATATGTGGAGAAGCAAATCCGGCGGAGCTTTTATCTTAATTTCGTTATTGCTAAATACCCATCTTAATTTAAAATTTATTTTAATTTAATCTGTTAAAAAAGACTCGTTTTTATTGGTGCGTTGGTTTATTTATAGGCTAAATGAGTCTATGTCTATTTAGAGTGCTGAGATGTTACGATGTTACAGAGGACTTATTTTATTTCTTTATTCCAACTTCCAAGTGGTCTAGTCTACGTTAGTTATGAATCAAGTATGTTAAAACATGTATAAATGACTCATTGTTGACAAAAGGCAAAAGAGCTGTGTGTGTATGCGCACATCTGCAGGGGCGGGTCTACGTGGTGGCCAGGGGGGGCACCGGCCCCCCCAGAAATTCGATTGGCCACCCCAGGTGCCCCCCCTATAAGATGTCTTGTGATTGGTTCATTTTATGGCCAATCATTTTATAGACTCTACTGAAGTTCGCGATTCAAAGAAGTGCAGCCGCAGCGTCGGTCGTCAGAGAAACAACCGCTTGTCGCGGACTTGGACTTTTACTTTATCAAGTGTGGGAAGTCGAGACACCAGTGATGAGAAGTTCTGATCATTTTACCGACTCGAACTTTTGAGTTGCGTTCAGCAAAATGAACGAATCTTTTTCCGATTAATTTCGTTCATTTTACCAAAATGTAGTTACGTGTTACTTCCCCAACACATCTAGAACTTACGCAAACGTTGATCACACTACAAACAATACAAAAATAAAATGCTATAAAGATACAGAAAAGATTAATTAATTCTTTACCTGGGTCTTCAGTCTGTGACTAACTCACCTCGTGTCTGACAAGTCTTCGGGTTCAAATCATTCCTTAATCACATGACAGCCACATACGCTATTTCTGACATTTCTGTCACTGTGTTTTTGTAACTGTTTCTTGAGGATCTGTGGTGTGTTATTATTGTATAAATAAATAAAACCTTGTTATAAATAAAATATTGAATAATTTGTCTTTTTGACTGTCTATCAGTAAATAAATACTAGGCTATATAATAATTCAAGTATTTATAGCCTAGTTAAATTTTTTATCCAATTCTGAGTTTGCTGGTATAATAATTGCTTAAATTGGTCTTATATATGTATAAGATGCTTGCTAAAAAAAGGACATAATGACATAAATTAAAAGCAAATAACATTTTGAATCCTAAACAAGTAACACTACAGTTCTATAGTCTAATCTGAAGGGTGAACTCAAAAGACATAAATCATACAACAAGGTAATTTTTGGAGATTACAATCCACTGTAAAAAAAAAAGAAAAAAAAAAAAACCTTCAAAGTGATGTCGCCGTCATAGAGACGACTCGTTCTTCCCTAGTCACATTAAAGATTCGAATCGTTCAAGAACGACACATCACAAAACACCGAACAAAGAGCTGGTAGGTAACCTTTATGTATGGTTTAATATGTTTGTAAGGTTTTCTCAGATCAATATTTTTACACCGTCAGGCTCTGCTCGCGTTGGTCGTGGTTGATTTCAATCGAATGTTCAGTCAAAGTTTAATAAAACACAATAAAAGTAAAATACGCTGCGGGCGCTTTCAAACAATAAACAGTCATGGTGATTTGCATATTTTGTATCAGTTTATTTTGTGACAGTGACCAAATAGCAAGATTGCACCGAATGACAATATGCACAGAATGTTCCATAATAATAATTGTATGGTGACACGTTACTTGTTAATGCATGAGAGTAAGTCAGTTAGTCAGTTAAATTGTCAGGCCTAACTTAGTCATTTACACGTGAAATGACATGGATGCATTCTGTGCATTTCATTCACAATTAGATTTTTTTTTTTTTTTTTTTTGAGATTGAGAATAACAGACACACATAAGTGTTTCTTTTGAAGGCAAGGAAGAGAGCAGTGCCAAGCCATGAAGTAAAGATATAGGGAGTTTCTTTCAAAAAAAAAAAAAAAATATATATATATATATATATATTCTCAAATGTAACTTAATAGATATATACAGGGATGACAAAAAAAACTAAATTAATAAAAAAAAAAGTGGTTTATTACTGCATTTGTTTACAAGTAACTTTATTCAAGTAAAAAAAATTAAATCAATAAAATCAATAGGATTTACGTAATATACTGTAGTATTTAGCTTTTTTTTTTTTTTGGTCACTGGCGGCCACCCCATTCGGAGGTAGTGCCCCAGCATGGCCCCCCCACTGAAAATGCTCTAGACACGCCCCTGCACATCTGAATGTCGGGTTGCGCTGCACACGGGTTCGGGCTTTTAAAAAGCTGTCAATCAAAATGTAATACTTCTCGGGCTCGGGCTGAAACCTGTCGAGCTCGGGTCCTGTCGGGCCTAACTTTTAAGGCTTCATTTACAGCTCTAATGCCAATTAATAAGAAGTATTGCTGACTTGTGCGTTTCCAAGCGCTCTCGTTCGTCCGATATGTGGCGTTGAAAAAGGAAACGTCTTTTTTTAGACATGGAAAATCGATTTTACAATCGATTCAATAAACACTTATGTCTTAATAATCGAAAATGCTTTTTACACGTGACAGCCCTCTATCCGCATAGCATTTATCTAGATACCTTGCAAATGTCTTTCGGTAGCCTACTGCAAGGGTACAGAGCTGTCCGTCACTATCATCGTAAGCAAGTCTCTAAATGACTGCGATTCCACAGTCGACAAGGGCAGCATTTCCTCCACCACACACGCTGCTACAGCTCTCTTCACCTGTCCAGAAGTTACCTTCCTTCCCGATTTTGAACAAAAATCTCCGTCCATTTTAACAGCACTAGTTCTCCAGCAATTCATTAAAGCGCATGCTCACTAACTGACGCAGCCGCCCCAAAACGTTACTTTGTAACGCGTTATACCCAACTCTGGCCATATTACAGATGATATTACAGATGCTTTGTCAGATTTAAGTTGAAGAGCGTGCCGAATCGTGTGTGGTGAACCGAACTGTTTGTTTTTTTTATTTCAGCGAACCGTGCCATCCCTATTACCTCAATAATCAATCAATTACAGGCCTAAAACAATCATGCCCGAGCAGACGGATATTAGTACATCTCATCACACCGGCACCCGCGTCTAAATCGGTTGTATGGTCTGGTTTTCAGTCTAAAACAGTTGTGTCAAGTATAAATGTCTCGTCTGTTTCGGGAGGTGCGCGCGCAGTCAGCGGAGGCTCGCACCTCCCAACTCGCACCTTTATTTTCTCAGATTTTGAAAAATCTTCGCGATCGACTTAAAATGCTTCCAAGATCGACTTGTCGACCGCGATCGACGGGTTGGTGACTCCAGATATAGCGACCAACTTTTTTTGAGCAAGCATTGATTATGCGTGACACAGTCTCAATTTGTGGGAGGCATATTGGGCTTCAAACGCTGTGCGCGCACGCGCTACGCGGGACGGGTGGTCGCCCTACCTGGCACACCCGTCTAGAGTGTGTCCACCTTTGTGTGTGGGTCCATGTACATGCTGAATCGACAGGTAAAAAAAAGCCTCAAGTCCAAATATTCATTTATCACCAATTAACTGTTTGACAGACACTTCCTGCTTCGATGTCCAGATCTGAATTTTAAAAAATCTCAAACATGCTCCGAAGTGCCGATCTGAATCAACCGAGTCGCGAACATGCTCCGAAGTGCCGATCTGAATCAACCGAGTCGCGAACAGGCTCCGAAGTGCCGATCTGAATCAACCGAGTCGCGAACATGCTCCGAAGTGCCGATCTGAATCAACCGAGTCGCGAACAGGCTCCGAAGTGCCGATCTGAATCAACCGAGTCGCGAACAGGCTCCGAAGTGCCGATCTGAATCAACCGAGTCGCGAACAGGCTCCGAAGTGCCGATCTGAATCAACCGAGTCGCGAACAGGCTCCGAAGTGCCGATCTGAATCAACCGAGTCGCGAACAGGCTCCGAAGTGCCGATCTGAATCAACCGAGTTGCGAACAGGCTCCGAAATGCCGATCTGAATCAACCGAGTCGCGAGCATGCTCCGAAGTGCCGATCTGAATCAACCGAGTTGCGAACAGGCTCCGAAGTGCCGATCTGAATCAACCGAGTCGCGAGCATGCTCCGAAGTGCCGATCTGAATCAACCGAGTTGCGAACAGGCAGGGGCGTAGCCATCTTTTCAGAAGTGAGGGGGACATATACATACACACATTACAATATAATATAAAACATTACAATAGAACATTTCTGTAATCTATAACCTACCAGTCAACAGTTTATGAACAGTAAGATTTTTAATGTTTTTAAAGAAGTCTCTTCTGTTCACCAAGCCTGCATTTATTTGATCCAAAGTACAGTAAAAGTTTTAAAAGTTTTTACTATTTAAAATAACTATTTTCTATTTGAAAATATTTTTAAATGTAATTTATTCCTGTGATCAAAGGTGAATGTTCATTCATTACATCATTACTCCAGTTTTCAGTGAAATCAAATCATTCTAATAGGCTGATTTGCTGATTATCAATATTTAAAACATGAGTACATTTTTTTTTCAGCATTCTTTGATGAATAGAAGGATCCAAAGATCAGCATATATGTGAAATAAAAAGCCTTTGCAACATTATACAGTATATCATTCAAAAATATAGATTTATTTTGGAAAATAAATTATAGATATGAATACTTTTATTTAGCAAGCTTTAAAATCTCAATAAATAACATTTTGAAATATATTCAAATAGAAACAGATATTTTAAATAGTCTAGTAAAAATATTTCAGTTTACTGTTTTGCTGTAGTTTGGATCAAATAAATGCAGGCTATAGGTGAACAGAAGAGACTTGACTGGTAGTGGATACTATAGGGAACTTTAATTGTTCTCTAATTTCTAGCTTTTAATTTGCTTAGAAATCTATAACTGCTTGACAACAACAAATAATAATGATTTTTTAAAATATACAAACACTTATTTATCACATAATAAGGCAGAATAGTCTCTATACTGTAATAAATCTATGTCAGTTAGCGCTGTTTTGTTGATATACTTTATTTATCACCTGCTGGAGATTACTTGAAAAACCATATATTGTCCCCATCGTATATTATATGTCTTCGTGTTTCCAAAAGTTTCTGTTCTTCTGTCAAAACAACTGTTTTCATATAGCAATAGCTGGACGCTGTTGCCCATATTAGGAGTTTCCTGATATGACTTTTCTGCTCGAGAGCGCGCTCCGGCTTCGAGGATGAATGAAACACACACTGCAGGAGTGTTTAGCGCTTCTGGGTCCGAATAAAATATCAGGTCATGCGCAGACTATCCTGTCTCTTTGAGTTTAAATCTATATTTATTTACACCAGCTCTTGAAAACATCTATGCGAACACATTTGACTGAAAAAGTGCGGGGGACGAATTTCCATGATATTAAAAGTGGGGGGGGGGGGGGGGGACACATTCAGGCTCTGAAGTTCCGATCTGAATCAACCGAGTCTCCCACACACACACACACAGACACACACACACACACACACAGCAGCACAACTATTTTAAACACTGATAGTCAGAAGTGTTTCTGGAGCAGCAGATCATCATATTACACTGATTTCATGTGACACTGAAGACTGGAGTAATGATGCTAACAATACAGCTGCGCATCACAGAAATAAATGATTATTTAACATATATTACAATTGAAAACAGTTATTTTAATTTGTAATAATATCTAACAATATTACTGCTTTTCGTGTGTTTTTGAAAGCTAAATAGAAAAATGCTATGTAGTACATGGTAACATTGAACTCTATCTTTGGATGAAGTTCTTCATACTGCAGAACATTCCAAATCTCTTATTTCCATGACAACACTCCCTATACTGTATGTGCAGCAGACAGCAAGGCAGCTCCCTGTGTGTTGTAGTTCATGTGTGTGTGTGTGTGAGTAATTGTCTATATTTAATGTCAATCAAGCACAGAGATGCTCACCTAACTCATGCGGCAGCTCGTGACAGAGCACAGCCAGAGACGTGGCCAGACCGGACCGCCACGAGATGGAGAACGCCGCACCGATCGCCAGACCGTCCGCAAAGTTATGGATGCCGTCTCCAATGGTGATCATATAGGGAAGCAAACGCTGCTCTGAGGGAGAAGAGAAGAGAAGACAACTGTGAAACTTTTACCAGTGGCCTGATGGGATATAATACTGTCACTAAAGAGCTCATTTGACTCTCCTAGACGTGTTTTAGTAATATATCATTAACTCCTAGTGTGTATAATCACCTCTTTTGGGGCCAACAGGTTCTGGGAAGGACTTCTCATTTATTTCAGCTTCCACCTACAAAAAATGAAATTTTAAATTAATTAAATATTATTCATAAACTAGTGATGCAAGACATCACATAGAACTAACAAACACGGTAGATAACTACAGATATTCAGAGAATATTTAAGCATCTACAAAATTATTATACAGTTTTATTTAAATACAATATTAACAATTACATTTAAAATAATAAAATATCAACATTCCTGGTAAATTTCCAAAAAAGTTATTTTAAGCTTCACATTTGTTACTCCAAATGTCTGAACAGAGTTATTATTGTAAAATAGGACAAAAAAATAAAGCCATAATATAGTAATACAACTTATTTTATTAATTATTTTAGGTATTATTAAAGCAATATATATGCATATACATTTATATATTTATATTATTACATTTTATATTATATATAAATATATTTAATAAATAAACAAATTTTTCTTAAATGTATACATGCATGTGTTTGTATTTATATATGCATAATAAATATACTCGATAAATATACGCGATTAATCATTTGACCGCACTAGTATATATATATATATATATATATATATATATATATATATATATATATATATATATATATATATATATATAAATATAAAAACTGTACTCGTAACTACAGTCATAAATCAGCAGTTAAAACACAAACACACCCCATCTGTATTAGTTTATTCATCACCAAAGACTCTTTTCTGCTTTTCTTGCTGTATAAAAGTAGATTTGGGTGTGATTTTCTCACCAGATCGGCCTGTGAGTTGGAGTGTTTGTTCTGTTTCTCTCGCTGGAACATCTGCAGGACTTTGCCGTGATCGCAGTGATGACCGTCAGACTCCTCCTGTGAGCACAGCATCATGTTAACAGTTGGGTATGCATTTATAATTGCCCCTGACCTCTCGAACGACACAAGAGACTCACTTCATCATGATTGTGATTATGATGTCCACCGCGAGTAATGATGGAGAAGATGCTTTCCATCAGGTAGAAGATATAGATGCCTGCGATAAGCACCAGCAGTTTGTACACGTAGTCGTAGTTGTCCTCGGCGTGGTCGTGATTTTGTCCGTCCTCGTGAACGTGGAGGCCTAAGAACTGCACAGAGATGAAACCACATTAAAGCTGATTTCCCAGCAGCGCTGTGCAGTAATTCCTGTCTGCACTCAATAAGCCAGCTCTGTTTCTCTCAGCAATCTTGTTATTTTCAACTCAGGGTGGTGACACGGTGTGACGGCTGTAGTTATGTTGACACGGATCTAAACGGATGAGGGAAACGTGGGCGCTGTCTGAGCTCGGGGGAAATAACGGGTGCCAGGCCTGCCACAGAGACCCATTCTGCCCCGTTAAACCAGAAAACTGAGCTTTTGGCAAAACTTGAGAAGATGCCCAGAAGAAGAGTAATCGCAGGAATGATGAAGGCTAAAACTAAAACAGCAGCCTCTGTAAAAAGACGCAAATTGCATGCAAAAGTCGACATGTCAGCAACATGAAATATGAAATTGACGCTCCTTTGCCCTTCATAAGTAATTCCAAGTTATTCCAAGTTAAAGATTAACTTGTGTTTTGGCAGTGCCTCTCATGATTTAGGATGGAGTGTAATAAAATTTAATTATGATGAACACTTGGGGAAAGATTGAAAGTATTTTTCAAGAAGTTTCAGAGACAAAAGCTTTGGGGTCGGTAAAAAGTATGAAAAATAGTGTCTTTTTCTCACCAAGGCTGCATTTATTTGATCAAAAATACAGATATATTGTGAAATATTATCGCAATATAAAATAACGGTTTTCAATGTGAATATATAGTAAAATGTTTGTTTTTTCTGTGATGTGCAGCTGAATTTTCTTGATCTTCAGAAATCATTCTAATATGATGCATTACTGCTCCACAAACATTTCTGATTATTATCAATGTTGAAAACAAGGGAATATTCTTGTGGAAACTGTGATACTTTGTCATTTTTCAGGATTGTTCGATGAATAGAAAGTTGAAACTAGATCTTTTGTAACATTATACATGTCTTTACTGTCACTTTGGATTTAATGCATCCTTGCTGAAAAAAAGAACACTTTAAAAAAAAAACAAATGTTCAAACCCAAAAGTTTGCTGGTAAAGTGTATATACAGATACATTCAAAAGAAAAGCTGAGGGATGTGATTTGTTCCATTCAGAGGCTCATCTTTTCCGTTTATACTGTGTTTACTTATTCAACTATGTTTTTTTGTGCTATTTTCTCAGTGGTTTGTAACAATAACAACTGCTTTGTAGCACAAATCACTAAATGATGATTACAGTGAATGGGACGCAGACAGCCAGCAGTTGTGTGTGTGTTGTGTTGAATGCGGGCGTTTGCTCACCGCGGGCAGCAGATGCAGAAGAGCGTCTCCCGTCAGAGATCCCACAGCCAGACTGATGCAGAACTGGATGCAGAGCTCGAACACTCGTGTGCACGCGGAGAACAGCAGCACCACGATCCCAAACATGGCCATCAGACAGATGATGAGGTTGGCCAGTGTGGCGTATCCATATCCTGCAAACAAAGAGCTCATTCAGAGACTGTACACACACACACACAACAACACACTCCTCCAGCAGAATGAAGGACAGCATTGTGCTTGAGGTATTCTCTTCTCCTCAAGGACGCATTCACACTGAGCTTCAGAAACCGTTACGGGAAATCATAGCAGAGTCAGGTTTGTTACGAGAAAACACTCTTCTCCTTTTCCGGTTTACAAGTTTGAATGTGTTTTTTCCTTCTTTTTTTCTTTTATTTTTTGCAAACAGTTAAAATACACACTGCCTTGTTAAATAATATAATATAATATAATATAATATAATATAATATAATATAATATAATATAATATAATATAATATAATATAATACTTTTTTTTATTACCTTTTTATTATTTTTCACACAGTATTTTAGCAATAAAATCATTATTTTTAGTTCATTGAGATTAAATGAAGTTAAATCCTTGAAGTTTATACGGGTAAATTTATCTTGTTCATTAAAAAAGGACATTTTACCAACTTCACAGCATAGTACAAGGAAAATCATCCTTTCATTACTTGAAAAAAAAAAACATTAAATGAAATAATGATGAATAAATGCAATAACTAATAATATAACAAACTTTTTCTTTCTCACAATTTTTCTCATTTTCATTTAGTTTAACTTGATGTGCTAAAACAGCTACAACTGAAATACAATTAATTAAAACTATATAGGCATATAAGAAAACATAACAAATATATATATATATATATATATATATATATATATATATATATATATATATATATATATAAACCTAAAATATTCATAAAAACTACTATAGTATCTCAAACAACAAACTGATGCATACAATTATTTTCCAATAAAATATATTTAAAAATATTATAAGAAATGTTCATTCTCAATAATATTTGTGTTATTAACATTACTAATATTTTCTGTATTTTAAAGTGCCTGTGACGATATGTAAATATAAAATAAAACAATGTCATATATAAAAAAAAACATCTTTAAAAAAAGTCTAATTGTCTTTAAGCAAAAGATAATAGTTTTCTTTGAGTGAGATGTAATATTTTTCATGAGATTCATCCAATCGTGTTTATTAGCCTTGTTTTGGGGAGAAGCCAATTTGCAATTTGAAAGCTTTGATTTTACAATTGTGTATTATTATGGTGGTTATTAACTTTTTTAAAGAAGAAAGTTATCATTATATCAGTTATATATCATATCACTGGATCATATAATGATAAGATATAATGATATAATGATTATAAGAGTGCTATGTAACAGCTGACTCACTCTCGGCAGTGCTGAGTGAATCTGGGCTGACGGGTGCAGGACTGATCTCAGAACAGCCTCCGCTGAGGATCTGCTGAATCAGAGCAGGGCTGATCTGGGTGAACTGATCTCTGCTCAGCGATGAAGAGTTCAGCCGGTGAATCCTCAACAGGTCTCCAGCGCTGAAACAGGCCTGCGAGCGCAACAGAGTCCACACTGAGTCATGCAAATGCACCAATGCATAAAACATATTTCCACATGAATATTTCATTTCACAGCACAGCGGCGCCGCTGCTCTGATAATCACGCTTCAAACACTCCTATTTACTGTTTGCTGAATTATTAATTCCATGCATGTCAGACGACAGGTCTTATTTGGACGCGGTGAGAGCTTAGAGAAATCGGAAATATTCATCATGATTAAAATGGTGGTCCGCACATGAACTCTTAATTTGGTTGTGATTATGACTGGGGACAGATGAAACGCGTATGTCACAACATCCATCAAGAGAAAGACACATCAGCAGCCGCTGACACTTCATGCTACAGGCCTCATAATCATTTCTCACGCAGCCACATGATTGCTTTCTTCGTCAAGTGCCACAGCTAAATGATTGGATTTCTGCGGCGTGCAAAGATTTCCCATGATGCCCCATAAAACTGTAGAATGCACAGGGAAAAAGACGTGTGCTTATGTTGCTGTAAGGTTTAACGAAGCACAGAATCAGGAACTAAAATTTGAATAATAGAAAGTGCAATGCAATTCAAAGGAATACAAGTATCCAAAACCCTTGTCCATAAAATCAAAGTTCATTTATAGCTATAACAGTCCCTTTGCTGAACAATGATCAAGATCAGTTATGTGTTAATTAAAGATCTGTTCAAGTTAATGCATGATTGATTACCACAACTTGTGAGTTCATGTAAAGTTAATCATTTAATAATGCTAGTAAATAAAAAGTAATTACATAGTAAAATAATAATTATTATATAATAATAATAAAGATTTACTAAAAAATATGTAAATATTTAATTTTATTTATTTTGTTATATTTAATTACTCAATATTTTATTTGTTAACTTGCATTTCATGGAACCACCACTAATAATAATAATAGTGCTTAATTATTGCATGATTTATTAATGCAATATTTCCAAAACTAGGGTTTGTGAGTTGATGAAAAATTCATCATTTAAATTGCAAAAAGTTATATATAAAATAAAATAATAATTATGGAGAAAATAAAACAATTAAAATAAAAACTTGCTAAGAAATTATTTAATATACACATTTGTTCATCCTTATTTATGTGACCATTAATAATATTGTAATATTAATGCATATAAATGTAATATAATGTATATTTACTATAATTAACATTAATAACATTTCCCCGTATTTAAAATACAACTATTGCATTTAAAATATGGGGGAATGTTATCAACCAAACGATTTTCTTCAAATCCCCTGAAATTTTAAGGTAATATATTTAATGATTTAATAGCTTAATGTAGAATAATTAATAATTTAACAACACACTCACATTTCTCTGATGTCAGTTAATGGTCACATGACACGCAAGTAAGAACAATCTCATATACATATATATAAATTATTCTACATTAAATTATTAAATTTTACATTGACTTATAATTTCAGAGGACTTGAAGAAAATCTTTTAGGTGAAAGTGGTTCAGCTGACAGAAGTGTTTGGGAATCTCAGGATTACCGTGTCCCAGCTGTTGTTGGTCTGATGAGCATCTGTCTGACTCTGTCTGTGTGTCTCTGAGCTGTGCTGGTCATCATGGGCATCATGGTCATCATGGTCGTGTTCCTCTCCACCCAGGTTTAAAGCCTTTAGAAGCCCCTCAAAATCTGAGCAGAATAATATGATCAAAATCACAACAGTTTATAGATTATACCCTGTATTCTCCCGATACAGCACTATTGTAGGACTAGCAGACAGTCATACCATGAAGCGTGAGATTATCAGAGCCGTAATGGCTGAAGATGTAATCCAGGAAGTACTGCTGCTCCGGAAGGTGATGTGCTTTCATGCAGTCTCCCCGCAGAGCGTGATAGAGGACGTTTCCCATCACGGCGTCCAGCTCTGTGTGTGTGTGATCGCCGTGCTGATGACTGCTCTCTTCCAGGATGTCCTTCAGAGTGAGACAGGGCTGAGAAACAGACACAAGACAGATGTGGCCATCAGCGTCAAATGTCTATCACTTGTCAGTTTGCATTGCGTCTTGAGAGGTTTGTTTTCATTCTCAATGACAAAGTCAAGTAGCAATTAGCCTTTGCATGCTTTGCTTTACAGATAACCGTGAGCATTCACTAAACAACATACAGTAGAGGTGACTAAACCTCATGCTGTCTTCTTTATATTTAGGGCCAAATTGACCCACGTTGGTTTCGTATGCAATTTGCCTAAATTTGTAGTTTAGTATTAAATTTCATATGCTCTCAGGTATTTCATATCTTAGTCTTTGTTTCAGTTTTTTTGTGTTTTTTCAAAGTGTTACTAAATGGACACCTTTTCATTACTTTAAATAAAATAAAATAATAATAATAAAAATTTAATTTGCCAAAAAAGGCAACATTTAAATTTTTCATTTACTCCAAGTTGAATAAAATCACTAAAATAAATAATAATAAAATGGTAAAAATGACCTAAATACACAACAATACGACATTTACATATTTTTATGTTTAAAATTATCTGCAAAAAAATTCCAGATTTACAGAATGCAGAAGTCTCAGTTTTGAGTAAACTTTGAGTCTTAAATTACATAAATTCTCATGTATTTCATTTTTTGTCTTTGACAAGCTACGAAAAAAGGGTTTTCTGTTTTTTTCTTTCTTCAGTGTTCTTTCAAAGTGTTGATATCATTAATGCTAAAACATAAAAAATTTGTTACATTAAAGTAAAAAGAAAAGAAAATATCGAAGCTACAATTAAGGTTTTCCGGCTTTAGTGTCTTTCAGAAATGTTGATACAATTAACTAAAACTAAAACAATTTTAAAAAGCTGTTGCTTGAAATAATAAAAAAATAAAAATAAAATCAAAGTCAAAATTTTCATTTAGTTTAAAAACTAAAATAGCTAAAACTATATATAGGTAAATAAATCACATAAAAAATGACTAAAACATTACTAAAACAGATTTGTATGTTTAAAATGAGCTGCAGATACAAAACTGAGATCTCTTCAGGGTTTCAAAACTGAAACAGTGAATTTTCCTTGGATGATTCAGAAGACGAGTCTCGGTTAAGAGTCTTACATTTCATACTGATTCTCATATATTTGACATTTCAGTCTTTGACAAGCTACAATAAAGGTTTTCTGTTTGTGTGTGTGTTTTTATTTAGTATTTTTCAAAGTGTTGAGTCTTCTGTTGAAACTTCACATACACATTTGTGACCTTAAATGAGGAAAAAGGTCATCAAATTTCAAGAAGAAATAAATAGCAAATAAATAACAGTATTTCAAGCAGTTTTCTTAATCAGGTGAGGGTCTGAATTAACCCTAACACAAGGAGAAGGATAACAAATAAAATGGCATCCTGAAAACCTGCCGACCTCATGTGTGTCAGGCTGATAGTATTTCTCCATCTCCAGAAACATCTTCTCCAGACCCTCAGATTCACTGATGTCTCCATGAGGAGGATGATCGCCGGTGCTGTTGTGGTCATGGTCGTGGCCATAGATCGTTTCGATGAAGTGAAGGGTCTCTTCTCCCCATCGGCCCTCCTGTATGACCCCGCAGGTCTCCAGAGGAGCGCTGAGGAACAAACCACACGCTGGAGCCACGGTGAAGAAATCCTCCATCTGAAGCCCCTGAGAGCTGCTGAAGTTACTCAACAGCTGCGAGAGATGACCCACTGAAAGACACTACAGGCAGAAGAGAGAAAGGTCAGAGGTGAAATAACGACCGAATCTTAGATGAAAGACTTGTTTTAAAAGTAACAGTTTTGTAGTTACATAAAAAAATACAGATAAAACCATAATTTTTTCATGCACTGGTCAATGTTAGGCTATTTTGCATCAATAACGTGGTTTTTTTTTCAGACTTGTGAAAAGAAAATATCCAAAATACATAATTAACTGTTTATTAGAGTTTATCCATTTGCATCTGTAGTTTTCAATTACAATACATATTTTTAAAGGCCATAAGTATGTATATATATATATATATATATATATATATATATATATATATGTATGTATATATATATATATATATATATATATATATATATATATATATATATATATATATATATATATATCATTTTTTATTTTTTTCAAAGTTAAAAAAATTTAATGTGTGTGTGTGTGTGTGTGTATATATATTTTATAAAGTTAAAAAAATGTAATGTATCATAAGTGCTTCAAAACTTGTTTTAATCTTCATGCAATAATCATGTAATAGTTGAATATATTTAAAATACAGGGAAATGCTATTAATGTTAATTTTAATATTAAATATATATTTTTTTCGAAGTTAAAAACATATTGTGTTTCATAAGTAACTTTCATAAGGAAAAATCTTAGTGATTTTTTCAGCAAAAACTGATTTCAGTCAGATTTTAATTTATTTTTCCCCATAAAACCATTGTTTGTAATTTCTAATTATTGCAATATATTTAATAACGTAGGACAATGTTATAGTGCAGACAGGGTAAGAGCCTTAGTTACTTATAAGGTTAAAGTCAAAGTCCAATCACATAAACACATTTTTCTAGTGACTAGTGACTACTGATTTGATCTGAAAGGTAAACTCTGGTCAAGGGGAGAAAAACTCTTTTTTCCCCCATAAATGTCAAGATGAAGATTTTTTTCTTCTTCTTCTTGTTTCATGAATTGTTTTTCATTTCATAATTGTTTATCATTATAAGATATTAAATGACCCAGTTAATAAGGAACGTTCTGGTAAGGTTCTCTCAAAACTATGAACAAACATTCTTCCGGTAACGTTAATAGAATGTTTGCTCAACGTTATAGGTCTTTAAAAATGTTCTTAAAACGGAAGCATTTTAGCTAGATGTTTATCTAACATTTAAAAAAATATATTTCTAATTGTTTTAGTAAATTCTGAGAAAATAAAAAAATAACTTTCCATAATATTTTGTAAAATTATGAAATATAATGTTCTAAAAACAATTACTAAAAATTTTATTCCCGGAATGTTTTCTTTTTAATTAAACTAATGTTTTTTTTAGAACATTCACAAAACATTCAAAAGTAGCATTCCATGTTTGTAAAAAATTAATGGAATGTTTGATAAACTTCGTATAACTGACAAAAACGTTTTTAAAACATTTGAAAATGCAATTTGTTCTCATAATCTACTGGGAAGGTTAAAGAAACAGTACTAGAACATAGTTTTGATATCTGTGAACTCTCTCATACATTTTAAATACAGATAAAAGCCACACGTCCGTGTTGTGACAACATGCCCCAAAACCTGCTAAATGAACTGAATCTTTCAAACTGGAAACAAATTATTTGTCACTCCACAGGATTACTTGAAATGAAAGTCAAAAAGGAGATCAAAATTACGCAAAGACATCGTGACCGGTTACAAAACGCATTGTTTCAACAATTAATCTGTTCAGCACAAGTAAAGAAGTTCATGAACGTGTTGCACTTATATAAAAGAGGCACTTTGACGGCACTGGTTCTTTATTTCTCTTCTTATGCGTGATTTATTCTCTCCAACCGTTCTTAACTTATATTTAAGAGATTTTATTTGTATATCATTATGTTTTAAGCCACAAAACAGTGAATTAGGCGCCTGTTCTCCAGTCAGATTGGTTCTCTGAGCTGTAGCGCACGAGCCTTCGCTGGACCTCGACCTCTCCAAAAGTCCGCAAATACAGCGATCCTACCTTTCCACACGACACACCGGAGCACTGCACACGGTTCTCCAGCCGTTCAAACACCGAGACAAGCGCATCTTCTGTGAGGAACTCTTCACCTGGAGCCACCAAATCCACAACTTTCGCGTAAATCTCCTTTTTGTCGCCACGCGCGCCGACAAAAGCGCACAGGCAGATGAAACACAGAACTAGAACACCTCTAGCCTCCATAACCGGTGTGTTTTATCCCGTTTTTCGGTATTGAGAGGGGCTTTCAGGTGAGATATGTCCGATAGACTGCGTGCAGACACAAAGCAGCTTTAGAGAGCCTCAGACGGGTGATACCTGCTCAGGTAGAAGCTCTTCTTGCCCTCTGATTGGTCACTTCTCCACCTGCACTCAAACACGTCTCATAAAGGAGGGAAGCCTCTTCCGTTCACTTGCACTGAGGGGTTCGGACAGGGGCTGCCCGCTCTGGAGATCACATTTCAGGTCTTTTCAACACTTGCCCTATAGAAATAATCCCAAACATGTGATATTTAACACAAACAATGACAAAAAAAGAGCTGCAGCCTATTGAAATGCTGCACACCAATACATCTCCTCCCAGAATGGGCCTAATTTCAGGTCTGAGTCAAACGTTCACTGAATGGAGGGACTCATATAGGCACGATTGAGACACAATCCAAACTACTGCTATTAAAAACTATGACATTTTGGCTTTCAGAGAAAGTTTGCATAGATATAAGGCTGGATGATTTTTCGAGCACAGAGTGGTTCATCCTGTTTGCACATCAAGATAAAAGATAAAAAAGATAAAAAATAATTTGTTTTCCCCCACAAATGTGGGGTTGCCATATTTGTTGTGGTTATTTAACACAAAACAGATTCCTATTGTGACAACTTACCCCAGACAGTGACAATAAGCCCTCCATAGATTCATTGTACTGTATGCACTTAAAAAAAAAGAACAATTCTGGTAATATCAAGAAAATCTTTAAAGTATTTAAGGTTTGTTTCTACAAAGGAATTGACTTTAAAATCTGTCTGGATAAGCAAGTCATAAAAAGCTGATAAATACAAACCTGTGACCTCACATTCTATTTTAATGCAACAAGTGATGTTTCTTGGCAACAGTAAACAAACACAATTATGATGAACTGTAGTACTGAGAAAATTATTTATTCTGATTATTGTTATTATATAACTACTGCATCACATTTTTATTAATGTGGTTTTAAGAAGGTTCAAAAGTAATGTTATAGATTTAACTCCACTGACACTATTACATGAGAACAAATTTGTAACATCAACACTGTTATTGAACTGAACTGAATCAACATTAAACCCAAGTGAGCTGAATTTGAAATCTGTAGTGCTGACTTACAGCTGAAATTCTTACATGATAAATTTTACAAAATTAACACTGATATTTTCCTTTACAGGTATGAAGCTGCTTTGAAACATTCTGTATTGTATAAAGTACTGTAGAAATAAATCTGACTTGGCTTAAACATAGTAAAATCACTGTAATGCACAGACCCTTGTGCTTTACTGCATTCAATTTTATTGCATTATTTGTTGCAATTAAACCTTTTTCCTAGTAGACTCAGAAATAAAAAACAAAAAGGGTAATAAAACCCTTTTAAAAAGTATATATGTTTAGGCTATTTGCCCCAAAAGGTGCAAAATATACATTTTAAAAGGTTACCACCCCAGAACTGAATTCAATTTGCGTAATTGAACATGCAAAATAATGACAAACAATATACTCAATATACTGCTTAAAGCACTTAATTTATGCTTTACATATAGATATTTTAACAGTACTATAAGAATACTGTATATATGTTTGCACAATATGCCATAAACTGAACACAAATAATCCATAGCAAAACATCTATTTCTTTTGTGAACTTTGCTGATTTATGGGGTCAGATCCACCTGTCCAAAAACCTGATTTTAGCCTTCATAGGAGTAACATAAAATCTCAGATCTACATGACAGTCTCAATCGGAGCAGCTTTCAGCGTTTGAGGTGTTAGGACGAGGGAGGATGAGACACGTTTATGCAGCAAACAAGGAGTGTTTGAAGATCTGAGCGGGGCGGATTTGTTGACAGGAAGTGAAAAGTCAACAGCCAATCAAAAGAGATGTCGTTTGCACATCACTGAATGGAATGAGGACAGTTAGGCAGCTGAGAGCTTTATGACATTTAGCTCATAAAGACGAGGAAGAGGAAGAGGAAGAGGAGGATGAGCTGAGCTGAGCTTTGATCTCAACAAAGTGAAGGACTGGAAAAACCCCATGTTCTTCATGCCTGGCCTTGCTCTTTGAGGAGACATAATGGAGTTATTTTAGTATCCGCCTGGTCTCTGTTGTTTTAAAATTCTAAGAACATCAGAGAATTATTCCTACATTCTCTAGAACTCCTCTAAAATGTTCTAAAATTAAGAAATATATCTGTCATGCAGTAAGAGTATAACTGTAAAAAAATATAAAAACATTTTGCAGTTGCAAAAAACTGATTACTGGAATTAAGTTTTCGAGAAATACTGAAACCTTCTACTTTTATTCACTGTTTCTTTGTAATTACTTTAGAATTTTACAAGCATTTAAATAATTTCTAATGAAACCCTGTACCACCCCCCCCCCAGTGTAGAGATATAACATTCATCAAATTAATTTGGAGCTGATGAGAAATATTTGAGTTCATATTGAGATTTGTAATACTGTTAAAATCTCTTGTGAAACCCCAGAAGAGACACTCGTGAGTCTAGGAGAAACAACAGAGCATTTACAGAGATCTGATTTGTGATTGGTGTTTTTCCTACAGCACGTTCTTGTAGAAGAGTGTCACACCTGTGTGATGTACCTGTTGGTGCTTCAGGATCTTCAGGAGGGCCGTGTGAACTGTGGGAAGCTTTATGGTCTAATCTTATTTACCCGGAAAAGAAAAAAATACACTATTATTGCATCTTATGGTCTTAATCGTCATGTGAAGCTCAGAAAATACCAGAGGAGTGTCTTTAACAATTAATATCACAACTGTCATAAAATCATGTTTGATTTTACAGATTTGGCCAGAGGAGGGCGACCTTGTCCCTTCTAATGCAGGAACTAAACAGCTGAAGTTCATCTGTGAGGGATCTGCAAAGGAAATATTGGAGACTGTAAAGAGAATTTACTATGAGTAGATAAGACATTTTACTTTTTGCTCAAGGATAGTTTATCCTTTCTGAACAGTGGGTTGTCAACATTATTACATTACAATTTCCTTGTCTTTTAATTAACACACTTACCTTTACAACAGCATCATTGCAGCACTTAGATTTTCATCTTTAAAAGATAGATTGTTTTTTTTTTTTGCTTGTTAGAATCATGCCAAAATGAAATAAGATGTTATTTCTTTCAATTGTACATTTTAAGGATAAAATGTGTACTTCTTGCACCGTTAGAATCAACAAATGTTTACACAGGTTCCTTGAACCTGAACCGCCATTTTTCTCATATGTAAAGAAATGAGCCTAATTCATGCATTTTCTTTTTGCATGCATTCGTTTTCCTTTTTTCATGGATGCATTCTTTTTTTGCATGCATTAATTAATTTGTAAATCCTTTTGCATGTAAAAAAAAAAAAAGATTTATGAGTGATTCACATTTAAAGTTTCTTCTTCTTTCTCCTATATATATGCATATAAACTTAGCCCTAAAATGAACCAATTCATCGATGCATTCATTTGTTAAAGTTCATTTGTATGTAAAAATACTTTTTAATGAGTGATTCAACTTTAAAGTTATAAAACAAATACACTCTCTCTGATACATGCATATAAACTTTAGCCTAAAAAAAAAATCAGCATTGACGTATTTATATAATGGCATTAATGCCGCGATGCATGATTTTTTTAAAGAAACATATTTTTCATTTTGCATGTAAACAGACTATTAATGGCTGAATCACTTTTACTAGAACAAATACACCTCAGTCAAAAATACACTCACATAAACCACCCATCTATTAACATGCAATGATGCATGCATTTTTTAAATAAAATTTATTTTCACAGTAGTGATTCATCTTTAAAAGAATTCCATATAATCCAATACATGCATATAAACTTTAGCCTAAAATAAATACTTAAACATATTTATATCCATGCATTTACATAGATCATTTACCTTCAAATATAGTTGTAGAATACACTTTCCCCTATACATGCATAACTTAAGCCTAAAACAAATCAACATCAACCATGCATGTATGTAAATGCATTATTGCATGCATTAATTTGTAAAGAAAGTTTTCTTTTTGAATGCAAGCTATAATTATAAAACAACGCACTTTCTTACATGCATATCATGAACACACAAACAGAACTTAAGTAATGTCTGTACATGCAGTACCTCTATGAATCTCCAGGGGTCCAGAGACGGAGGGAACAGGATTGGCATGTGACCCAGATCAGACCTGAACCCATGAGTCATCAGCTCCCCTGAGTCTTACACCAACACCTTACCTACTGTGCCATGGCTCTGATACTTTTATAACTCTCATGGTTCACACTAACCACAGATTCTTGTGGGGACAAACAAAGGCCCCAAAGTTCAAAGGTTGCTCTTCCCATCCTCCACGGAGACCTGCAACCGTCAATTTAATAAAATCCTCCAATATAACATTCTGCTTACTGTTGCAACCTGCTGAGATTGGACAGAAGCCTGCAGGTAAAAGCTTAATAAGACCTCACCAGCACACACTAGTTTTTACACGGCTAATAATATAAGCGCCGTAGCCCCTGAGAGTAGAGAAACAGGCAGAGAAAGCCAACAAGCAGATATTAACCACCTTGCTTTATTACAAACAGCCTCCATTACTGCTAAAGATAGCTGATCCCTCGCTACTGTTGTAAACTATTTGCATAATTATTTAAAGAGGTTACAGTCAATGCATGCAAATTTGGTTAGGATGAAAATCAATGACACAGCAAAGACTTCCACTACAATAAAAAATAATTAAACTGAAATTCAAATATGTGGCATCAGGCTCAAATCTTAAAAGAGTATACATGCAAACATTCCTAGCTATGCTTAACTTAGGGATATCAATCAAAAAAAATATATTATTCAAGTATTAGCTATAAACCTTTCGCCTTTAACTTGCATTAAAGCAATTCAAAACCATGCACTGTCAGCACAAAGGAGCACTATAACAGGAATTAGCATACATGTTTTTAGCAAATACAAATGTCCAATTATTATCCTCAAATAGAACTATGATTATGCTGGGGATCTGTACATATCTTCACTTATATTTCTGAAAATATAATCAGTAATTTAAAGACAGTTTTTAGGAAATGGTCATTTTAAAAGTAAGCCAGAAAGCTGCACTGAAAGTGTGTGAACCTGTTGTGCATATTCAAACATCTAGGCTACTCAATAGTAAAAACCACAAACCAGTCTGGCACAGATGACAGTGTGCAAAACAAAATAAGAGAATTTGTGCGTCCATTTAGTGTTTCAATGATGCAAATATACTGTACTAGAGATGCCAAAATGAGCAGTCAACAGGCTTGTGATTGGATGACTCAACTTATATCTGATGCATGATGCATCTGCCATTTTTCTTACATCACTTGCATAGATTATTTCCAGTTTCACAATATGAAATAAGAGAACAGCATGAAGCCAACAGCTATAGTTACAGTGAAGACTGATATACTCTGCTGAACTGAATTTGGATTGCAATATCTCAAGCTCCTAGCAAAGCAAAACAACAAAAAAGCATCGCATTTCAATTCATATCAGCCATTACACAACTTCCACACACTCACTATAACACTGTTTTGAGCGCATGCACATCAGAAGTTGCCATCAATCTGTGAGGAGAAGCGGTGTTGTCTGTGTTTCCAGAGCTTGTTGTCTGTTTAAGGGAAGATTTATGGCATCTAACTCCACGATGATAGGTTTTATAGCATAACAAGTACTGTTGTCCCAATCAGCTGCACGGATGATGGATCTGTTGCTGGAGTGAGAGACAGTGCGAATGAACGAGGAACTCTTGCTGCTGGAATGATGAACCTCACAAAGCAAGATTGATGCTCTGCCCCGGACAGCATATGAATTAACATCTCCTTCTCGCTTGTTTACACGCTCTTCCCCTTTCCTTCCTGCTAACACTGGCTTTCTAATCAAATCAGATCAAATCAACAGTGCTTTACCACTGTGATTGTCAAACTAGTGCCGGAGCATTCGTATGAATTAATTAGCATTAATATAATCGGCGGTAACAGTGATAACTGCATAAACATGAGAGGTGCTCATTATTTATGCTGAACATGAATAACAGGATGCTTGTAATGTCAGAAATGTGACCATTATCGAGTTTTACTGTGCTAATGTGAGCTGATTTGGGTGCTTTTAGAAATGACAGTCACATACAATAACACAGAGGTTCTGTTACCTGTTGATTTCATGCTGCTAATATCTGGTGATGAGCTCTGGTTTTCACTAAGACATTTTGTGGGCTACAGCTTTCATTATGTGGTTTAATACCCAGAAGACTGTGGGCTTGATACTCTATGCTGCTCCTGTTCTACTGTGCTGATCTGCAGATATTTCATTTGTGAATATGCTACATGTATTAGTGGAGTTTCCCAGTGCAAATATCACAGTAACTATTGCACATATTTTGGGTTAAAGATAGAAAGAAACCCAATAACTACAAATAAACCACTTAGCCATCACCAAAAACACCCCAGCAACCATCTGAGAAGTGAACATCTTTATTTGCTCTCCATTGTCTAGTAGCAAGAACTGAGCAATGAAAGTGAACTCTTTTGTGTTTTCTCCCTTCCTTTTGGAAACAGGACAGATGCCAGACAGAAGAGAGAGATGGAAGAAGGTTAAGCAAAAGCTACAGGCAGATGATATCTGGGAAATGTCCTGCTCGGTGCAGACTTCAGGAGGGTACACTAGGATCGAGCTAGCAAGAATTAGCAGTATTTATTTGATTAATTCTGGGGGTTAAAACTTTATGTGAAAGCACAGCAGGGCTCCAGCTTCAAACAGCTCAACTAGTGCTGGGAGACAAGCACCGTGCCTTTCTACTCGGCCACACTCTCAGAAAACAGAAAGAGGGGAAAACACTTTGCTAAAGACTAACCGGATTAACCGTCATGCTTTATTTCAGCAATGAAAAAAATCATCTTCGCAAAAGAGCTGAGCGCGAGGGCCGGACGGCACAGATGAAGATGTAAAAATACAGGCATCAGGAGAATTTTGTCATAAAGACACCACACGTGACTCGTCTTTCCGAACACTTCAAAAGCTCCTGCCGTGGAATCAGCACAGCTTTGATCTGGAAGACTGTGGCCGCCTCCGATTGGTTTGGGTGGCACTCGGTGACAGAGCGGAAGACAGAGAGAGAGACAGAGAGAGAGAGAGAGAGAGAGAGAGAAAAGAGAGAGAAAGAGAGAGAAAGCAGTAGAGACTCAGAGAGGGGAAAGCAGGTCAGTGGACAGTCTCCTCCAGGGTGGAGCGTGAGGGGTGAGAAGATTAGGAATGCCAGACTGACCACAGCAAGTGGAAGAGAACAGATGTCCAGGGTCCCACGACTCCCAGGGGACGGAGACGGACACTGCACAGGAATCTCCCCAAAACACACACACAGGGAAACATGCCCAGATGCCCCCTCCAGTTAAATCCCCTCTGGTTGAAGGTTGGATGCTCCTTTACGTGAGGAAATTCTCTGGTGGTGCTGTTCAATCTTAAAACATCTCATATTCTGCATCTTTATTCACTCCATCATATAAACTAAACAGATGCTGATGAAACTACTGAAAACAGAAAATAAGGGGCCCTGCAAACCACTCAGAACACCCCAGAAACCATATAACAATGCCTTGACCCTAGCAACAACATACCACCGACCTATACACCACCCAGAACAACCCTAGCAATCACATACTGTAGTTAAACCTAAACCACATTAAAAACCCTAGCAACCACATAGCAACATCTAAACCACCTTAAATAAACTACCAACTATATGGCACATAATACAATAAATACCACATATCAATTCCTAAACCACCTTAAATCCCTAGCAACCACATATCAATTCTTATACCACCTTAAATCCCTAGCTACCACATAGCGATTCCTAAACCACATGAAATCCCTAGCAACCTCATAGCGATTCCTAAACCACCTTAAATCCCTAGCAACCACATAGGGATTCCTAAACCACCTTAAATACCCTAGCAACTACATATCAATTCCTAAACCACCTTAAATCCCTAGCAACCACATAGCGATTCCTAAACCACCTTAAATACCCTAGCAACCACATTGCGATTCGTAAACCACCTTAAATCCCTAGCAACTACATAGCGATTCCTAAACCACCTTAAATCCCTAGCAACCACATACCGAATCCTAAACCACATGAAATCCCTAGCAACCAAATAGCGATTCCTAAACCACCTTAAATCCCTAGCAACCACATAGCAATTCCTAAACCACCTTAAATACCCTAGCAACCACATAGCGATTCCTAAACCACCTTAAATACCCTAGCAACCACATAGTGATTCCTAAACCATCTTAAATCCCTAGCAACCACATATCAAATCCTAAACCACCTTAAATTCCCAGCAACCACATAGTGATTCCTAAACCATCTTAAATCCCTAGCAACCACATATCAATTCCTAAACCACCTTAAATCCCTAGCTACCACACAGTGGTTCCTAAACCACCTTAAATACCCTAGCAACCACATAGCGATTCCTAAACCACCTTAAATACCCTAGCAACCACATAGTGATTCCTAAACCATCTTAAATCCCTAGCAACCACATATCAATTCCTAAACCACATTAAATCCCTAGCAACCACATAGCGATTCCTAAACCACCTTAAATACCCTAGCAACCACATAGCGATTCCTAAACCACCTTAAATTCCCTAGCAACCACATAGTGATTCCTAAACCATCTTAAATCCCTAGCAACCACATATCAATTCCTAAACCACCTTAAATACCCTAGCAACCACATAGTGATTCCTAAACCATCTTAAATCCCTAGCAACCACATAGCGTTTCCTAAACCACCTTAAATACCCTAGCAACCACATAGCGATTCCTAAACCACATTAAATTCCTAGCAACCACATAGCGATTCCTAAACCACCTTAAATACCCTAGCAACCACATAGTGATTCCTAAACCATCTTAAATCCCTAGCAACCACACAGTGGTTCCTAAACCACCTTAAATCCCTAGCAACCACATAGTGATTCCTAAACCATCTTAAATCCCTAGCAACCACACAGTGGTTCCTAAACCACCTTAAATCCCTAGCAACCACATAGTGATTCCTAAACCATCTTAAATCCCTAGCAACAACACATTCCTAAACCACCTTAAATCCCTAGCAACCACATAGCGATTCCTAAACCACCTTAAATACCCTAGCAACCACATAGTGATTCCTAAACCATCTTAAATCCCTAGCAACCACACAGTGGTTCCTAAACCACCTTAAATCCCTAGCAACCACATAGCGATTCCTAAACCACCTTAAATACCCTAGCAACCACATAGCGATTCCTAAACCACATTAAATCCCTAGCAACCACATAGGAACACCTAAACCTCCTTTAAAACTTTACAACCATATAACAATGCCCTGCCCACCCAGAAAACAACTGCCTAGTGATGCGTAAATCACATTAAATACCTTAGCAATAAAATAAGATACCAAATAATTTAAATATCTATTGGTTTGCGAAGCAATTTAAAAATATCTCAACTTGTACTCTGATTTGTCAAGACAACGTCACGTTTCTGGGCCACTGTCCTTCTCTCTGGAATCTTTTTTGATCTCATTGATTGCTCAGTTATTTCTCCTAGACAGTATAAAAATATAATGCATGAAAAAAGAACTTTCCCTCAAGTCTCTTGCATCTATCTCCTGCTCTTCTCAGCATCTCAGACTTTCTCTGAATTCAACAGTCAGAAACCTCAATATGAACTCAAATATTTCTCAAACGATCGGAGCAGCTCCACATTTATTTATAACTCTAGACTCTTACTTTATGAGAACTATTGACTCTTTACTCTATTATTATATTTTTTAGGAGAAACATCTGAGAAAAAGGTGACACTTAATTGAAAGTGATATCTTGGTTCTGTGGAGACGTGTCCCACTTCTCTTTGTGAGTGTGAGAGCTCAGCTGTTGGTTGTGGAGTCTGTGGTGCGTGAGAAACGAGGGATGTGGGGAGAGTTTGGAGAGCGTGATTAACTCAATTAACGGCAGCACTGTCTAACGTGTCAAAGAGGAGGATGAGAAAGACGGTCATACAGTACGAAGAAGAGGACGGATGGATGGATGGATGAAGCGTGAGAGGTTGTAAAACACAATTTTCCAGCAGCTGTGAAGAACAACTTACTCTGTCCTCCAAATTCTGCAATTTTCACCCAATTTTACTCAATTTTTTTTTTTTCACGAAACTGCCTCCACACCTTTAAAAATCTTTGATAACTTCAGTATTTTTTTATTTATGTATAAAAAGGAATAAGTAAGTGTGGGTATATATATAAAACATTTTTTACATTTATATTCATATTTTTGTTTTAAATGGTATATTTTGATTATTTATTTATACATATAAATATTTTTACTATTTTTAATTTTAATATTTTTACTCATTTTTAGAATAATTGAGTGTGGGTATATATTAAAAAAAATTTAAAAAATTTGTTTTAAATGGTATATTTTGATTATTGATATATATATATATATATATATATATATATATATAATTTTTTTTTTGGGCAAATTAGAGAGTTAGTATACTTTGATTCAATTTACCTAATTTATTAAACATTGGGATTGAAATTAGTCTACCTGTGCTTTCCTAAAACTGAACAAAATATGTACTTACGAAAATGTCCTTCACAGGTTGACCAGGTCCTACGTGCATCATTAGCAGGCCAAGTCAACCAATAAAACCAATGGTTCTTCATCACATTGCAATATTACACCCAAAACCTCATGTTGAATAACCTGAGTGAATGATTCAGATCTGCTGAATGGGATGATTCCCCTTAAAGCTTTAACTAAGGAATCACTCTCTTTCATAGATGTAATTAAACGCTATTTGAACCTCTTAATTGCAAGTGTCCTTAAATAGTTTCTTTTGGCTGGCCGAATCTGAAGTCAGACCCGCTGGAGCAGGACGTCCCCTGTCATGAAGGTGACTGTGTTTCAGGATCATCAGCAGTGGATCAAGTCATGATAATTACAGTAGCACGCACATCATTCACAGACCATCATTTACACAAGTCCTTTGTTGGTTTTGCTGCTCTGATGAAAGCGAGCACTTCTCTCCCCAACAAGACAAAAGATGTGGGAGTTTTATGATAATGTATGGTTTATAAGACATGAGCTATAATAGCAATGCTTTATATAATTACACCATTACAGACTGGATATAAATAGTAAATCAAGCATTGGTTCACTGTTGCATTGGTAAAAATGGCCTAATTCCCTGCAAAAGATATACATTATAAAATGTATATATCAAATATAGCATATATATACACATTACATGTATGTATGCTATATGTAAAAGTAAATATACTTTAGAAAAAAGTCAGTGAATTGACTTGTGCCTGAACTTAAAAGGGGACCCAAGCCTGTTTTTATTTGTGATGTACCGTCTCAGTCTAAATTACACTCACACTGATGTTTTAGGAAGCCAAACAAATTAGAATATAATAACAACAACAACAATGAAAGTAATAGCCATATACGGTAAATCAACAACACTGTTCATAAGTATGTTATTTGTACTGTACACTACAGTAGGGAAATAACAATACTTCTACTTTTATTAATTTCTACACTTGAAAGAGATATTTTTAATTTGGACTGCATTTAAACTTTCAGCAATTCATGCTGCACTTTTAAGCTTTTATTTTGATGGAAAACTCCAGCTTCAGTCAGGGTTGCCAACTAGCAATACTTCAGCAATTTTGTTGCTAAATTTTGCAACTTTTCAGAATACCCTAGTAACTTTACTTTTCCAAAAGCACTTAGCAACAAATTTATAAATTGTTAAAAAATATATTTATTTTGATAAGTGACTCGGAGGATAAAAAGGCACACATTTTCCATTCAAATTACACAAAAAAAAGGAAAACCAAAGATTTCTAGCAGTACATGCATCACATGAATCAAGCTAGCTGCTTTTTTCAATTGTTCAGTTTAATAGTTATAATAATAATAATTCAATAATTGTTAATTTATGATACACTTTGTTAGTATCTTAGTAGTTAGTACCTGCGATTGTTGATCAGTTACAATGTAAGAAAAATGGAAAAGAAACTAGTAATTTTCCAGGACATTATCCATTATAATCCTGTAACCTGAAACACAATGTGTAATTTAAAATGCAGGTAAAAAATCAATACGTAAGATACTTTCATACTAACATAGTAGATTGTGCCATATTTTTTCCAGACTTTCCTTTCTGAGTGTAGCATACTAACTACTAATACAATGCTTAAAGAATTATTGCTAAGAATGTGTATTATTTCTAGTTTAGGTATAAAAAAATATAACTTGCAATCATTCGAAAATGTATAAGTGTTCAATAATACAACGTATTTAAAAATACAGTTATTTACTTTTTAATATTATGCATATTCTTTTATAAATAGATATCTAATTTAACATGTAAAATATACATATTTTTTACTGAGATTTGATATTGTGACAATTTTGCATCTTGATGCAATGATGTAATTGAGCAATGACATAACAACAACATTTAGCAACTTTTAGCACCAAAACACCTTCCTTTAGCAACATTCTCTGATAATTTGTTGCCAGTATTTCAGTGAAAACAGGCTTAAATAAGTGTCTCACCACAAATCTAGTAAAATGCTGGAAGCATCTTTGGCAAAAATAAAGCCTAACTGGCATTTGCGTTCCCAAACGTACCCTAAACTCACAGTTTCAATGCATTCATTCACTCTGACTTCCATATTAGGCTTTCGGTTTCTGTTCATCTGACAGATTCTGTGTCAAAGCTTAATGGCCCTAAAAAAAACACAACTTTAAAGACCTTTATGTTAGAATAAGTAGTTTAAATATATATGTAAAAACTGCACTTTTTACCCAGAAGCCTGTTTCATATCATCATGTTACCACGATGGTATCGTGATATTTCGATACTGATAATTTCGTTACATCCCTATGAGTTAAAAAATATTTTATAATTAACACCACAAACTGGATGGATACTAACTAAAAGTAAATTAAAAAGTAAACAACAAGTAAAGCAAGCACTGGTTCCCTGCTGCATTGGTAAAAACGCTCAAATAATGTGCAAAAGTAATTAAAGCAGTTCAATATTTTGAGCAGAATGGTAATTAGAGGAATTCCTCAACATTTTCTAAGCAGAACAACAACACTTTGACCTTTGAATCACTGATATTTATATCACCACTGGTTATTAACTAATTACATATGCATCTGCTAAATTAGAAACCCCTGCAGACAGAGGAAGGAGGTTAATTGGTTACTGGAAATTTTTTTGTATGAGATACATAAACAGAGTTTTATATGCGGCACATAAAGCATCATAACGGCGGCGTGACAAGCGAAGCCGAATGGATGAAACACTCCACATGTTGCAAGCCCAGATGAGACGGTACGGCTACCGTATATAATTAAAGCAATTGCATAAGCTGTTCAATTATACTCCGCCTGAGCACCATCCTGCACTCCTCGGCTTAAAGAACTGGGAGAAAAGGGGAAACGAGGCCTTATAATTACAGACGTGCCATATGGTCAGCACGGGGATCGTGCAGAAATATTTACTTTCCCGCTGTACTTTTTACATGGCAGCTGAGATTATGTCTTTGTTAGCGGATGCCAGCGTGTGCTGTCAGAGTTTGTCGGTGCTTGGCCATGCTGCAGACCACCATCCAACACGCGGCTTTAATTAGCGTCTGTGCGGCAGTCATTATTGCAATTAGCGCGGCTGTGCATGTCTGCCTGGGGTACCTGAGCAGAACCTGCTTCTCCCTAGCAGCTCCTCCCTGGGCCCAGCAGCTGCTTTAACTCACTTCTCTCTCTGTGTGTGTGTGTGTCTTACTTTACTTAATTATCTGCTTCTTGTTTTTATATATATATATATTCAGTATATATATCTGTTCTCTGGGCCCTCATTTGATTATCATTAGGACTCTACTAGCCGAAGAATACCAAAAGTTTACTTGTTACATCTTTCTAATAGTCTTTTTCTTTTAGAAAACAGAAATGTCTTGAGGTGCTTGCGCACTACAGTTATTCCCGATGTCCGTTTACTGCAACAACAACAACAACAAATTCTTAATCAGTATTTTTTTGTGCTCTTTCAGTTAAAACATCTTTGAAATCAGATATATTTACTAGAGAAAGATAATTATGTGAGATAAGACTAAACAGTTTATCTGACGAATAAAACTGCACAAGATAGTAAGACTTACATAAATTCTTACTTTTTTCTCTTTTGGTGACATACAGTATCATGAAAATCTGACTTTTCCCCATCAATCAATCAAAAAGTGAAAAAGGACAACCCAATAACTTTGCTTTTATAAGCCTTTTCCTGCAAGCTCAGATTTCACTCCCTGGATGTGACGTAGAAAGAGGACTTTATTATAATATTACCGCCCCTTCATCTGCACATTTCCACACGTCTCAACCACTGTGTTTTTGCAAGGGACATCGGCTCTAACGAGATTGAGGAAAGCATGCTAACTATTCTGTCTTTGGCTGCACTGATGAGTACAGAACACTATTAAGAGATCCAGCCTCAGAGGAGACAAGAGAGCAGTGGATTTATTGATTTATTTACTGTATATTACACTGCTTCCTTGTGTGTATTTGCCAATTTAAGTGTAATAAGACATATTACTAAGATAGCTTAGTTTAGTACTCACATGCCGTGTGACAGATGCTTTCTATGCACATGCTTCAGATGAGCGTGCTCAGAAAAAAACTTGTATTAGAAGTTTAAACTGAAATGGCTTTAAAATGCAAGATTTCAGTGTGATAGACAATCAAAATCAAACAGATGTTTTTTGGCAGAGTATCTGAGCTTTAAAGGCATGGCCCTATTCTGGAAAAGGGACGGGGAGCAGCAGCTCATTTGCATTTAAAGAGACATGCACAAAAACGGCTTCCACTCAAAATAGGCATTTTCAAAATTACAATGAAATTGATCTGTGGGTATTTTGAGCTGAAACGTCACAGACACATTCTGGAGACAACTGAGACTTATATTACATGTTGTAAAAAGGGGCATAATAGGTCTCTAAGCATAAACATCACAAGATTTTGATGGATTTATTAGCAAAAACTTATAAGCCAGCAGGAATACCCTAGCAAATGCACAAAAATCAATTTATCAGTGTGTGTGTGCACACTTTAAATGTATGCTGAAATTGGCATTAAAAACTTCAAGCTTCAAAGATTTTAAACCACTTCAAACTTTCTGGCAAAGCTTTCTCAGCATCAGAACTTTTCTTGACAAATGTTTTCCTTATCTAATTATCCTAAGCAACTTCTCAGGTGAACATGTCTTGCGGCCTTGTTTCCAAGTAAAAACATCTGAACAACTGTTATATGGCTCCAGTAGTAAACAGTTGTCGCTGGTTCTCACGGCGGTCTTCATCTCGATGGCTGTGAATACAGCATGACAGAACTGCTTTCAGTCAAGTCACTGGAGAACAGAGGAAGTTTCTCTTGAACGGCCACCGAGACTCTTTTCTTGACCCTTGACTTCATTATCTTACTAATTAGGCTTATAACTAGTTTGACGGCACAAACTCATAAACAGATTGCTGGGATATTGCAACCCAGAATATTAAAACAAAGGTCAAACTGTACAAAGGAAAGCAGCACTATTATTATTGCTCAAACGTAAACTCAGTATGACAACGTTTGTTCTCCAAACATGAGTTATCACGATGACAAAGCATCAGTTATAACGATGAAAGAAAGCAAAGAGGTAAGATGGAAGGACAGAAACATTTAAAGGTACAGTGATATTGACAGTTAGTGGTTGAAATGGGTGCTGCAGTTCAAATTAGACAAAGATAGTTGTTTCTCCGGACCTCTCCTCCTCAGACTCGACATTCACGTGGGTTGCCAGATTGAGGACTCGCAACAGGAACGAGCACAATTGACAACTGAATGTGGCAAGCCTTACACTGAATTGATTTTATTAGGCCTCTGTTCATAGAGATTTTCAGCTGGATGCTGATGATTTTTAAGTCTGGTAGAATGATTTCTGACCCAGTTCCTTACTGGCTTCAAAGGCCACCATCTGGCAACCAGAGGGGTCAAATTACTATTGGTTAAACTGCCAGCGGACCACAACAAAAACAGACATTCTGACACGGATCACACATTTCAAAGCAGAATAACTGATGTAGCATTGAATTTCAGAAAAAAGCTGAAATGAGCCAGCATCTTTCCTAAATATCTGCAAACAAAATGTATTTTTATGCTTAAGTACAGTCAGAAAATTACATACAGCACTTTTATTGTTTGACAAATGTTTTACAATAGAAATGTTAAACGAACAATGGTAATACCCAGCAATACAAACTACTTGACTTTTTTCTCAAATAAGTCCGGTTTGAATTTTAAATATGGTATGATTGACATGAATCAAAGTAACTTCTAAATGAATGTGTAGAAACAAAAAAAGCTGTAAATTTTTGACATATGCATACAGAAATTTGTGAAAGTGTTGTAAAATATAATTTGTAAAACGTTTAAAATTATTCGAATTAGAGCGTTTCCTTCACCATTCCATTCCTTAATATGTAAAAAGGCTGGACAGTAATAAATGGCCTAGACACCACAATAAACCCTAAAAACTGTCTATAAAACTTTAGCAACCCCATAACAACGACCCAGACAGAGCAGCAACTTTTGCACAAGAACACGTTTAGTTGTCTCCATTATACATTTTTGAAGACAAACTCTTTGTTCTGGAAAGAAATGTATTAATTATCATCCTTTTTTACAATTTAATGCTTAGAAGTGTGTTTGTGTAGAGCTGAATTGAATTATCTCACTTCTGTTCTGACTTCTTGTTGATTTTGTTTCTGCCTGCAGCAGCTTTTGTGCAACAATCCCTGTAGTATTTTTAGTGGGAGAAGTTTTTTCTTCTTTTTCCACTTGCTGAGTCTGTTTCGGAAGATTATGGAGTTTGCTATTTGGGTCACAGCATGCTGTGCTTCCGTACAATATGTTTGGGAATAGCTGTGGAGAAGATACATATCTCCGGAAACACTCTGCAGTATGGCGGGCCGGCGTGCATCCCATCATCCGTTCACCCCGTGAAGCGCTTCTCCGTCTATCTGACACGTTCTCAGAGCATATCAGACCCGTCGCCTGACATGGGAAGATAATTAGCCGAGCGATTAGGTAAACAATGGGCTTAATTGAGTAATCAGAGAGAAGGAGAAACTGCAGAGGCTACGATTAGAAATCTTCAGCGGCGGCGCTGGGTTTGTCTGTGGAGCTGAAGATGGATTTAATCCATGCGATTCCTGGGAGAGATGCGAGATCTTCCCCGCGGAACACAGACACACCGGAAACTTTCCGTCTTTTCACATGCTCTCTCGCTCTTTCTCTCTCTCTCTCACAACTCCACAGCTGATAAAATGATTTTATGATTTAAGGCGCCGATTCTGCCTCAGGCGTGAAATCTAAGTTCATGTTACGGTTGATAGCAACAAAGATTTTTTTTATTGCTTCCTTGCTTTTCATGCATTTTTGCTCTTTCAGCATTCACACAAAACTTGTGGATGCTTAAGATCTTGTGTCACTCCCCCTGTGAAAGAACTAAAAAGTCAACTTAAAAGTGAATAAAAGCAAAACAACTCACTTTTGCATTCACAGTAGCCAGGGTTAGTTACATATGTTTTTTACTTGCAGATTTTAGGACATTGCATTGAAGAAATGGTAAGATTGCAAATAAATAACATGTATATGCACATTGAAAATTGGTGCAGTTTTTATAAGGTAAGATGACATGCATAAATTAAGACAGACATAGACATATAAAGATGCAATTTGTTTTACACATAATTGCAAGATATAAACTCAGAATTGTGAGATAAATTAGTTGATTAATTAATTCATTTATTTTTTTTATCCTATGATGGAAACAGGTTTCTGTACTAAACAGCAAGAGCAATAGCAGCTTCCCCAAACTCGATCTACATTGTGTGCCAATTCAGTGGTGATTTTGTTCCAATGTTCCAATGTTTTCCCATCCTAAACCTTTCAAACAGTAGTAGTGTGCTACATATTATCACATAACATCATGTTACATTTAATTCAGCTAAAAGTGTCCAGTGATCTTTTTTTGTTGTTGCATTTTTTGATCTAATTAGTATACAACATCGATTATAAGTAATGTATAAACACATAATGTGTGCTGTGTATTTTCTATATGCATGAAACTACAGGTACATGTGCCAGAATGTGCAGAATTCAACCAAAGCACTCTGCATACTGTATCCCACAATGCAATGCAGTGAGGTGAACGAACCAGAATTAGAAGCTGCTTCCTTCTGGACTAGTTTGATGCGGCTTAAAAATTGATCAAATATGCAAAATATCGGTATTTATCAGCTTCATTTGGAAATTGCTAATATTCCAATGCTTTCATAAATTGAATGGAAACATGGCTGCTGTCTCTGGCCTTAACAGAGTAGTTTACTCAAAAATAAAATTGCCTTTATACTCTCATGATGATCCAAACCTCTATGCTGTTATTTGTTCCAGTGTTCATGCCATATAATCATAGCTTATAGTGACCACATCTGTCAAAAAGAACAAAAAAGCAGCATAAACACAACATAAAAGTAGTTTAGAAGATACTTGCACTGATTTTTATATTTTGCAAGGTGACAAACATTGATGCCACTGCAAACCCAGCAGCACTTCTACAGTCCAGCACACAGCTGTGAAGCGGGAACTCTCCTGTTCAATATCACGAGACCCCAGAGACAAACACTCATTCATCATGAGCTGTCAGGACGCCTGGGTCAGCATGTCACGCTGCTGTTGATTTAACAGGAGACTGTCTGACACGCTCAGACCTTCCACAACAACTAGCCAGATTTACAGCTGGTAACCCGCCTCTGGATTCCCCATTATCTGCCATTATTAGAGAGAGGGACTCACTTTCACCAGGAGAGAGAGAGACAAATCTGCTAACTAACCTTTCAGGGAGAGACACTCAACAGCAGGGATTCACAAACTTTGTTTTCTGCCAAACGCCTTAAAGTATTCATGATAAAGTATTTACTTAAAGTCCACCAGACAATTTAATTGAACTTACTATAATTCAACAGCACATTTACATGATGATGGTTGTCTGATGCCAGGGTTATTTTATTGAACTAAAATTGAAACTAAAATTAAAAACATGAAAAATAAATGAAAATAAATAAAAAAATAGATACTTTCATAAATAACCATAAAATCATTATGTGAAAAAAAACAAAACTGTTACCCAAAATAAAATATAAAAAACTTTATTTCAACTTATTGCCAAGCCCACATTTCTTACTACCCCCCTCCAAATCAAATAAATAAATAATAATAATACAGTTATAAAGAAACATTTACATATACATGTGTGTGTGTAATCACAAAAACACACTACAAAATGATTACAACTTTAAATAAAATGAAAATAATGGAAAATACAAATATTAAAGCTGATTCAAAATATTATTTGATTGTGATAACACCTAAATGACATTAAAATAACATTGAGAAAATCAAATAAAAAAATTAATTTAATTTTAAATAATAGTTTCATTATTTATTTACACTTATAGAGCTGTACTAGAATATATTATAAAGTAATATATTTCATTTATTTTGTCTTGTACTGCAATTAAACTGTAATAAGATTTAAAAAAACAAACAAAGAAACTTCAATGATAATACTAATACAGTTTTTTTTATATCATTTAAACTCTAATTATACATTTTACTAGACTAATTTGATTGAACTAATTAATTTAAAAATATATTTTTATAAAAATTCAAAATTTCATGGTCATATTTCAGTTTCGATTTAAATTGAATTTCAATTGCAGCATTATTTATTAAAATTTTCCATTTGTAACTTTTCATTAACTCACTAACTCCCATTGGTAAATCTTGCACAAGTCTCTTTTAAAGTCTGCTAAAAATGTGGTTAATTTAAAAGTGGTTTCCAGTTTAAGATGTTTACTGGGCTTTAAAGCATGACCCCCTGCCAAAAATCTGACAAAAAAGTATTTCTTTCCCCAACACTGACATCCTCATCCCTATTAAAATCAATGGTTTTCGCTGTGCTCACTAATGTAGTGTAAACTCCAGTGTTAGAGTGCCCTTAAAGGATGATCTGGAGTGGGTCGGGATACGTGACCCTCAAACACCCGCCGAACACCCGTGGATCCTAACCTCGGACAGCCGAGCAGACTCACGGATTAACTCATTATCAGCGCTGAGCAGTCAAGAAACACACTTCAACAGTTTCTTTCCAATTTCTCACTTGGTTGATCTAATATGTGAAAAGAAAACCAATCGACCCATGTCATTGGGTTATTATTTTGCTAATGTGAAATAGTTTTTAATTTTTTTTTATTCTGAGTGTGCGTTCCAAAATCCAATCAACATTCCTGACCACAGAAAAGAGCCCTTTTCCGTGCGCTGAGATTAAAACCCCTCCAAATTAATAATCGTTAGCATTCGACTCGGAAAGCAACCACTGTGCAAGCTCTTAAGAGCCTTTATTTGCATATTTTAACATGCTTTGTGAATTCCGTCCACTCAAGAAGCGATATTCCTGCAGTTTGAAAGGATGATAATGTTCAGAGTGATTTTATGGCCGCATTGCATATGGTGTCTGTGTCTGATAGGTCAATGATAGGCTGCTTTATGAGAAACAGGATGATTTCAGAGCCGAGTGATGCTTGAAATGCTGTGATCACAGTGTTGAAGAAGAGTGGATTGAAAAATGAACCTGTGCACTGTCCGAATCCCTCCACGAAGGTCAGCTGTTTACCTGTCGGTGAAAGAGGCCAAGCATCACTTTTAGTATTCAGCACAGGATCCAGTTCGCATCCAGTAAATAGAGCCTTTGCTCAAACAAAAGCATTTATTTAAGCTTCCCAAAACCCAGAAATACCCTGCCAGTCTGGAAATACTTAGTTTCTAATACACACTGCATGTTTTTCTGTATGGAAGCATGCAACATTTATACTATGTGAAGTACTGCATGTGTATTTTCTCTATGCATGAAACTAGCAAATCCAAGCATTACATCACCTGCTCACCAATGGACGCTCTGCAGTGAATGGGTGCCGTCAGAATGAGAGTTCAAACAGCGGATAGAAACATCACAATAATCCACAAGTAATCCACACCACTCCAGTCCATCAGTTAACATCCTGAGAATAAAAAAATATGTCTGTTCATAAGAAACAAATCCATCATTAACACATTTTAACTTTAAACCATTTTTTTTCAGGCCAAGATATAAGTCCATAATCCATAATAGTGCTTTCTTCTGTGGAAAAGGTCCATCTCCTATTGTCATCTCACATTAAATCCACCCAGATATTTGTGTAGAGAGTAATTTTGGACTTTCTTTCACTTGTAAATTGTGTTTGACCTGTGCATATTTCTCTCCTGATTCAGATGTGATGACTTTTTCACTTGAAGAACCAATATTATAGAGATGATTTGACTCTTATAAAGGATTTGTTTCTTATAAACATGCAGCTTTTCACTCGATGGACTGGAGTGGTGTGGATTACTTGTTTTTATCACCTGTTTGGACTCTCATTCTGACGGCACCCATTCACTGCAGAGGATCAGTGATGCAGAGCAAGGGATGCAATGCTGCATTTCCAAATCTGATATACAAAACTAATTTATTTCTCGGATGGCCATGTAGGTCAGCACATTTTCAGCAAATCGCCATTTTTGAGTGAACTATTTCATCAAAATGAATTATAAAATATCTAAATACTAATAGAAATAATAACAGAGAATTGCTGAATTAAACACAGCACAAAGAGATTACATGAGATCACAAGAATATAGCATTACTGCTGTTGGTATAATACAGTGTGTTATTGCACAGTGTGTGCCGTGTAAGTATTGAGCACACTGCTTCTCCATTCTGAACACAGTCCATCTCTCACCGGTGCATTAAACCAACAGCCTTTATTAAATAATGGTTTTCCAGGTAAGTTCATACCCTTAATAGGCTTCTGCTTCTTACACCTGATCCTCAGAGATGCTGGAGAGGTCTTAATATGATTAATCTCACCTTGGCTAATCGCTTCTCTTCGCTAACAATTCTAATATCAGACGCACGACATGTTTGTTATTTTATACTCACCAGGCAGATCTTTACCCCATATGGGAAATTAGTATTTACGGCGGTTTTCTAGTTCTCATTAAGAGTCAATTATCAATGTCTCGTGCTTTAGGAGAGTGACAAATTAACTGTTTACAAACTTAGCATAAAATGACTCGACAACATTCGCGAAGGCTTCTCGAAACACCTTGATACAGTGCGGGGAATATTCTTTTTAATTTGTCAAATGGAAATCAAACTTAATTAAGGAGAATGGCTGCATCTGTTTCACGTAAAGCTTGCAGGGTCCATCAACCCCCAGGTGGTCTGATAATTAAAAACATGTTTCTTCCTACTTAAATGAAGTTGGACCCTCCACGAACATCTGTTTGGAGAGATCTGGCGTGCCTACACAATATGACACATCTTAGCCATCAACGTTTATTAACTAGGTTTTTCAGATACGCAAGAAATCACTGCAGTGTTTAAACTGGATCTCCAGCAGAGTGTGTTTTGATTAATTTTGGAGGGTCAGCCTGTAGCATCGTGTTTGTTTTGCCACTTTACTGCTCCCTTATTAGTGCTATCATCAAACGCAATTAACTAAACAGAACTGTGAAGCAATTTAGAAAGTACAACTCTCGAAATGTTCTTGAAAGAAGTCTCTTTTGCTCACCAAGGCTGCGTTCATTTGATAGTACAGTAAAATTGTGAAATATTATTACGATACAAAATAGCTGCTTTCTATTTGAATAAGTTTTAAACTGTAATTTATTTCTGTGGTCAAAGCTGAATTTTGTCACATGATCCATCTTCTTGTCATTTTTTAATTGTCCTACAAAAAAATGTAAAAAGAAAATAATAATATTCTAAAAGTTAAGACATTAAGTGTAAATAATATTAATACATAATAACTGATTAACTGTAAAATGACCACAAAAATATTTTAGCATTTAAAACAGTATTTTATAATAATATTTATTAGATTTTGCAAGCAAATATACATTTATACAGTAGAATTTGCTGTAAAATATTGTAAAAACCTCTTTGTGAGTAAATAGTGTGAATGTCCTTAAGAAAGAGAATAAAATAAGTTCTATGTAAGAACTTTACCACATGACAAAATTCTAAAATATATTCCAATGATACTTTAAACACATTTTTTTGTGAAAACTGTAAAAGGATATTCCCAGATGTCCCTGTGTGACCAGATATTATACGGTATTTAAAAAAAAAAAAAAAAAAAACTATAGTTCAGTTATTTATTGTTTACTTAAATCTATTTGATATTTTCATGATTTAATTATTAGCTTTTGATTAAACTCACAAACCCCCAGCAATTCCTTCATAAACGTATATGTAATGTTTAATGCACTTTAATGTTCTTAATAACAAATGGATTTCATTTTCTTTCTCTATGTATTTCTATATCAATATGGTACAAGATCGTCTTATATTAATCAATGTGATAAAGGAGTAAGGTCAAAAGTAATCAAAAAGTAGTCTGATTATATTACCTAAAATGTGTAATGTAATGGATTACGTTACTGACTACAGTTTGTGTCATGATGGGAATCATTACCGGACTGGACTGTAATTTGAAAACAATCTCCCCAGCTTTAGTTATGTCTTTGAACTGCAGTGAAATATGCAGCACATGGATCAATATGCCGTCCGGTAGAGAGAAAATGCCTGCAGTGTATGTAACAGTAGAGGTGTGTGTCTCATCCAGCAGCAGTCAGACATATTCCTGAATAAACCGGTTACATTCATGCCATTGGCCATGAGAGATTATTACTCAGACAGAATCCAGACCCAAGAAAACCTCCCAAAGTGAACTGAGAGGAGTGAGGGGGCTCGCTGGGCCTGGTTAGCTCCAAATTGGGCGCCCGATGTGTTCTGGGCACTTAGCTGGTCATTGATACACAGAGAGAAAAGCGGAGAGCTCGGGTCGCCCTGTTTCTTCAAAGATAATCCTGCGCCAATTAGTTTCTGCCCAGGAGGGCCAGGCATAATGGCTCATTAAAGAACGAGCGTGCTCTTCTTTAGACGACCCCCCCTCCGCCATCAAATTAAATATGATGGGACCCGTGAACAATGTCTTATTAAAATCAACAATTGATCTCCTCTTTGTTCGTTCAGCTCGTTCAATTAAACAAACGTGTACATCAACCTGGCGAGGCTTTGAAGATGTTCTGAATGGCTGGAAGTCTTTGTGCGGGGCGTCAGTAATGACCCCCTCAGTTTCAGCGCGCCGTGTTTTCATACAGATTAAGAAACTCTGAGTGTGGTGCAGGCGATAATGCTGAGACGGATGACGGTGAACTGAGGTTGAGTTTGCTGTGTTTCTGACAGGTCAGGGGTTCTTTAAAACGCTCTCAAATGATGAAATGTTTGTGGGATCAATGCATTTGCTCTTTCAGTATTGCAACAGTGGGACAGGCATTACAGGAGGCATTCTGATGCTTGTGAAGCAGCAAATCATAATACACAACTCCACACAATACATCAAAGTCATGCAAACAAACAAAACATCGTTAGGATGAAACGCAAGGCTAAATTAACAAAATAGAAAACATAAAAAATGTGCATAAGGTGTGAAATTTTTATTTTTTTAATAAAATATTATAAAATCTAATAAAATATACTAAATCTAAGTTTTTTTTTGTATTTAATATTTTGTACATAATGAAGATTTCACTGAAAGAATACATCGTGTATTGTTTTCTTGAATACAATACAGATTTTTTTTTTACTCCCAGAAACCATATTTTTTTACAGTAATAAAAGTTATATTTAAAGTTAATCTTTACATATCTTATATTTGAATTTAAAAAAAATTCCGAAAGAATACCATTTAGAATAAAATATAGATTTTCACAATAAATTAAATTCAATTAACTTTAAACTTCGAAAAACCAGACATTTTAAGGTGAAATAAAGGTGACACATTTTACACAACTTAATTTTTCATTTTATATTTTGTATATTTGAAAAAATATATATTTTAATGAAAGAGAACATATATTTTCTTGCCATAAATTAATACCTTTAATGTCCAGAATCCACATAATTTACAGTAAATTAAAGAGTCCATGTATTGTCTTGATGAATACAATATAAAAGTTTTACTATAAATTATAAAGTAATTCATACTTTTTACTTCCAGAAACCATGCATTTTACAATAAATAAATAAATACTGTTAAAAGTGATATTTGTCAATGCTTTGTATATTTCCTGATGATTAAATTGTGAAATAATTCATATTCATAATTTATTTAGCAGTATTTTATATAAAAATCTTCTCCAGAAGTTGCTTGTGACGTCTCAAGTTATCAATGAAAATGCATGTTTCCAGTCACTGTCATTTTGAAAGCCTTAAAAGTGAACCAGTTCTTTACCACAGTTGGAGATCAAGCTTTCTTTTATAAATCTAAACTGCAGCTATTAGATTTCAAACAGCTGTTCTCTGGCCAGTGATAAAAGAAGAACAGGCTGCTGCGATGTAAAGAAATGTCTGAAGAAGTGTCTGAAACGCTCCAGGAGGAGGAGGAAACATGACCGAACAAACGTGAGAGCGGCCCGAACATCATTAGGACCTGTTGGTTCCCTCTAGAACATTCTCACACCTCTCACACTGTCGTCATGGAGATCTGGCCAAAACCGGCATTAATACACCTGAGAAACGATGAATATCAGCCCAAAATGAGCTGATTTACAAGTGGCCTTCTGTTTGAATCAGAACAACGTGCAAAGAGATTTCTACAGCCAGCTGCATCATCAGTATAACCAGTACAGGATCAACACGATCACAATCTACTACATCCTTTCTGTCTCTGAGTGATAGTTTAGACTGTTTTTGTGAGTAAAAGGTCTTTTAGCATCGTTGTACAACCAAAAAATATATATTTTATATTGTTGGCAATATTTCAAGATGAACACTTCCTGGACCGAAGCAACTTAAGTACACTTGATTATCCATTTAGAAAGATAATGTTCAAATGTAAATATCAAAAATGGTCATTCTTTGTTCATCTCTCAATCGTCATTGCATTGCATTATTTTGTTCTGATCATAAAATGAAGCATTAAATCTTGTCTAAGTAGGAGTGATTATTGAGAGATATAAAGTAAAAGTGGATACTTATCTCATTTTATGTTAGTATCTACAATACTGTTGTACGAATCTCAATGATTAACATTATAGGAAGAATTTTGTCACTTTTTACTCATATAAAATTTAACATTTGCACCTATTTTTGCTCAGTTTGAGCCTCTGAAGAAAATGGAGCTGTTTTCCTCCAGTCTCACTTTACTATATGAGCCGTAAAAAACCTGATGTATCAAATATGATACTCGACAAATACATAAACATATGAATTATGTTTTTTTTTTTTTTTCTAAAGGTTCAATAAAACAAGTTTTTATTGCTCATGAAATCTTCAACTGTAAAGTAAAGCTGTAAAGTCATCTTTGCCAGCCTGTGGTTGTAAATATGATTTGTACATTTGACATTTAGACACTTTTATCCAAAATAACTGGCACTGCATTAAAGATATACAGACAAGTGTTGCTAGCGGCATGAATTATTTTCAGTTTCTGTATCTACATCAGTAGATGGATTGAGACACCTGAAGAGAGTCATAAACAAATATATATATTCATGCACCATTAACAAACTAAACCTACATCTGCCAAAACGAAAAATGGACACACAAAATAAATAAATACATAAAAAGGTTACAGGGTTATTATCATTAATTAACCCTAAACCCATAAACATTCCTTGAGTTTCATTACTTGAATTATAACATGATCTGCTTGAATAAAAATATTCAATAAAATATACAAAAACCATATTTATTTCAGCTTGTTAAAAGCAAATCAAAACTGAAAGAGTCATTTTCAAAATAAGTAAAATCAAAAAAATTAAATAAAACTATTAATGCACCATAAAAGAGGTCAAACGATGCGATTTCAAGTTTTCATTTCTCTATGGAGTGAAGAACTGTTTGTACATATATAAGATCTGTAAAATTGCAAAGACTAAAGTCTCAAACCCAAAGAGATATTCTTTAATGTTAAGTTAAATTAAATTAAATTAAAGTTAAGACACGTCCACACCTTCCTAAAATAGTTCATTTAAACCCTCCCCCACATACAGTATCTCCATCAATGTGTTGGAAGAGTTGCACCGTCCTAATGTATATACACAAAGAAAGGCGCTATAACTTTCACATCTACAAACAGAGTGAAAACACCTCCAGTGGACCGTGATCTAGTACTCCACCCATAATGCTTTGCAATGCTCTTAGGATGAGCTACATTCCCCAGAGCTCCTGAGTGTTTGTGTGTTATGGCTGGAGAGTGATCTGTGATGAGCATTACTTGGGAATAAACCACTGCCGGCATCTGTGTTTGCATCCCACCGGGAGCCTGGATCCCAAGGCCCCTACGGAGGTCTGGGTTTTGGGTTTAGACGTGCACAGGGAGGTGGGGGAGGGGGGGCAGACCCTCATCTGGGAATTAATGTGTGTCAGGAGCAGATTGTAAACACACTGGAGACGCTTCCTAAAAGTGTGACACTTCAGTACTGTACTACTTTCCTAATTGGCCCTCACCGCAAAAATACTCATTGCTGTCGAGGCCTATGAGCCTATCAAATCAAACTGTAGAGTTTATGTAACACGTGTTTCTGTAGATCAACTTGTGGAGTACGCCGAGAGCAAACCCAAGATCATGGGCTCGTTCCCCAGAGGATGCACGCACTCATAAAGCACTCCAATGCACTAAAAAATGACTTTTGATAGGAACCTGTCAAATTCCTCAATGTAGCAGTGGAGGAGAGGTCAGAACAGGGTTACATGCAATCAACAAAAAATAGTGTACGATTTATTTTGTAAGTATTTGTGAAATTTATTAGCAATTTATGAGTGAAATTGTTTCTAAGAAATGGCAGCTAATACACTGAATTAAACGTGAAATTTTGTTGAAAGACTGAAATAGTACTTTCTTGTAAAACATACTCCAATAATCTCTAATAATCTTAATTACAATGACAAAAAGTAATTATTTGAAGTGTGTTTTCCTGAAGTTAATTTAGTTTAGTTTCAACCAGTGTAATTTTATTTATATACTATTATAGTACTTCTTAATATTTTTTGTTTAATTTTTTTATATTTTCAGTTTTCATTTTTAGATTTAGTAATTTAGTTATGTGCTTTTTATTTTTTTCGATTTAGCTTAAATTTGTTTTAATTTAATTTTTTTTTTAATTAATGAAAATGATTATGATGACGTACTGTATGTGCAATGCAATGTGCTCTAACTGACCTTTTAATTCTTTAATTCTTTTATTTAAATTTTTCAACAAAACACAATTATAAAATAACATATAGATAAAGAGAAAAAAAAAATCTGAAATACTGGACACCTCAATGTCAATTACTGAAATAAATAGGATGCAGTATATACTGCACAGTATGCAATTAAAACAGCGAGAAAGAATAAAGTTATAGAAAACATGTCAGAATTGTGTGTGTTTGTGTGTCATTCTCACCTGGGACACCATGAGCAGAAGGCCCAGAGGGAATCACGGCTTTGGTTTGACTGTGTATCACTATTTTCCCCGTAAAAACATCAACAAACAGAGAAAAAGACACAGAAAGCAACATGAACAGACAATAAACTGCATAATAAAAATCACATATGCACATGGTTCCTAATTAAAGGAAAGTTGCATGTTCAAAACAAGTTAAACTTAGTTTATTAGCACACAAAAAGAGTTGTGAAAAAAAAGTCTTGTTTATCGTGATGAACTTATAATGGAAGTCCATGGGGCATTGCATTAATATACTGTAAATATTGCAATATACATACACTAAGATGTTCAGGAGATTTAAACACTCAAGTAACAACTTTGTATAGCAAAATCCATATAAGATACTTCTTTTAAACACTCTTGCCCCATAGACATCCATTGAAAGTGCATGTAAACACAATATTTGAGAGATGAATCACAATGATTAACTGTGTACATAAACAGACTACATTGATTCTGGAATATTCCTAAGAGGCAAGAAAACAACAATAACTCCCAGAACTGAAAATTAAAATAAAACACAGACAAAATATCTAGATGTGAATCCACAAATTGCCCATTTTTCAAACAAAAGTTCCCAGCCTTAACTTCTCCATTCATATTTGTTTATGTAGATTCAATAACACATATTTCCCCTGTAAAACCTCATGGCCTTATTAAATTTAAAATATTCCAAAACAGCTCATTTTCCCTTTTCTCCTTTGTGAGGGGCTCTGAAGAATAACTTTTTCACCTCTCTTCCTTAAAAAACCCCCAAAAATCATTCACAACTTCTTTCACTCTGTCTTTGTTATACTTTCATTAATATTTTCTTTATTTAGGGTCATCAATATGCGCATTTAAATATGGAGAGCTGTGGTAATGGCTCACATAATGGAGGGATGTGAACAAAGGCGTCCCCAGCAGCGGGCCTGGAGTTCGGGGGGGTGAGGGTCCGGGAGAGGGAGGGATTCATCTCTGTCTGCGGGAACAAAGAAAACCTGTAGAGTGTGTAAAGAGGCTCTCTGCTGCCAGCGTGCAGGAATACATTACAGCCCGCAGTCATTCACACAGCTCCTGTCTGCCCATCCGTTTGGTTTTGTTGTGCACTTTACAAGCAACCGATGCAAGGTTTTCCTCAGGACAGGAAGGTGTTGTTTCTTTGTTTTGTTCTGTTTGCTTTTGTGTGGAAGCTACTGCATTTTTATATTGCAAAAACTAAATCATTGCACTGGACGAAATGCATGCTTTTTTTGCGTGCATGGTAAACAGTAGTTGTTAACGAGTGGGAAGCAGGTCCATTGTATTAGAGGCTTAATGCAAATAACAAGCATTTAACCATATACTCAATCATAATTAGAATAGCAAAATTAATACAAAGTTTATAAAGGGAGCTGCATTTTGGCTGCACAGGTTGCATGCGTGCATCATTCTCAAAAACAACTATATATATGCATTTTATATACAGTTGTTTATAGCTTTTGAGAATTACTTATGCAAGCAACCTGTGCATGCTGGTATAGTCAATGAACTTGCACCATTTTTTTTTATTCATGCATAATCTACTCATAGAAGATTTTTGTCTTTCTTTATCATTTCTGAAGCCAAACCGGTTCAGAACCAACTCAAAAGAATGATAAAGAGGAAAATAAAAACTCTGTATTTGGTGCAAGTTCACCTTCAAGCCTCATTCTCATGAGCCTATGAAAAAACCTTCAAATGTACACAACAACAAAAACAGTTAGAAGCCAATAATAAATCAATGAATGCATTTTACTTTCTATTCTAATTGTAAAGGCTTTTAGTGTGGAACGATAAGAATCTAAAACTGTCAAAAATCTTCTAAATGAAGTACCAGAAGAATTAGAAACTGTATTTTGGTGCAACTTCCCCTTCCTACACACATACACAGGTTGCATGCATGCATGATTCTAAAAAGATAGGAAAAATGCTTATCATTCTAAAATATTATATATGAAGATAATAGAATATTCTATGTTAAGATTATAGAAGAAATACAAATATATCATTTGGTGCAATTTCATCTTCCAGCCAACATGCACAGGTTGCATGCATGCTTGATTCTCAAAAGCCATGCACAGACTTACAAAAGTACACAACTAAAACAGCCAATAATAAACCAATCAATGCATTTTATTAAGACTCTTCATTTAGAGTGATAACAATTTTGATACTGTCTTGGCCCGCCTCTTGATGTCCAACAAAAAACCTCCTGTCCTGAAGCCAAAGCGCTCGAGAGCACGAGACACAGAAGACAAAAATCTCTCGCTCTTTCTTCCGTCTCTCACGCACAGATGGTATTCCTCAGACTAGTGCTCTGGAAAGCCAGAGGGGTGGGGGTTAGGGTTCGCTCTGTGATTGTTGATATCAGTGAGGTCCCAGGCTGCTGTTCCACAGTCTATTTGCCTCTCATAACAAAGCCTTTTAGGGGCCAACACTAATCAGGCTTAGCTGGGAGCACTGCGCTTATCAGAGACCGTCAGACCGCTGGCGCTGCCAGCTTGTTCGCCACTGATAGCGACATCGGCAACTAAATTAAATCTAGATTCCAAAAAAAAAAAAAAAAAAAACAGAGACAGAGAGAAACCCTTTTTCCAAATGATGAGAATAGCTTCCGCCTGAACCCCCGCACCCGCTTCGACCATCCCGCCACTTTTTCGAGATTTTGGGAATAATAAATCCTTCCCTGTTAAAAGAAAATGCATTATCGTAGCCTCTGGACTTCACCCTCATAAACATTCTGGCTTTTAATTCACGTTTGGCCTTTTCCTTGTGCCAGGGAAGTCCGTATCCAGAGCTGCTGTGATTAATTGCCCAATTGTTGATCGAAGATAGCACTCTTCCCTTTCAAGGACAAAAAGAGCGGGGTGGGGGGAAGCAGCGGGTTTTATTGTTGCTTAAGCGCGCGGTGAGTTTCTCGAGGTGCCTCGGCCAGGCTATTGAGACGATGAATGACTACTTCAGGGTCATTTAGGCTGGAGAGCTCTCGAGTGTGCGTACGACTGAAACAGCAGGGAAATGAACTCCACATACACTTGTGCTGCTGAATAGGGCCTGAATGAAGCAGGAAATCGTTAAAAGGGCATTCATGTCGCTCGAGACGCTTCCCCTCGGCTGTGAAAAGGACTTAAAGGTGCTACAATCAGGATTTTTTTCACAGCCGAAAAGAATCACGGAGCGTTTGTTAAGCGTTTAATTGTCACGCAGGTGAGCAGCGTCAAGGTCTTAAAGAGGTAAATCGTCAGGGTTAATGCGTGACATTGTTCTGTGGTATTGATTGTGTTGGCTTGACACAGACATTTCAGCACAACACAACACAAAGCCATATTCCCAGAGCAGGGAATGTCTTTGTTTGGCCTCGGCGCACAGGGCACCTGCGATGGATTTGGCATCGCCATCTGTGTCACAGATTTTTTTCCCATACACACACACTGGGGAAACGTGTGCGTGTGACCTTTTGTCTTTTCAGGGAACGAGGCGTCTTCATTGTCCAGGCTATGTTCAGACATTCACGATAAAGCTGGAGGAAAGAAGAACGTATTGTGAGAAACAATTCTTCAAGTGCAACAAACATCCGAGTCTGATCAGATATAAAGCATTCACCTGTGAGTGCTAGATGTTTCAGAAATATTTAGCAGACAATTTCTCTACAAAACAATGGACGTAAATGAGTCCTTGATTACTTCATAAGCGATCACATCTTCGCCTGTTTGTTGGATAAAAAAATAGATAAAAAAGGTGCAAACTAGCATATCTAAAGACTAGGATATCAGAGAGATTTGAAGGAGCAGGACTCTTTTCACGATTAAATCAGCAAATCACTTTGCAATGCCTAGCAATTATTCAAATTACAGTTTCGTTTTTTGATTTATGCTTCCAACAAATATGAAAAAACAATAATCGAGATAAAATGATTATTGTGCCCCATTTCCAGCTGCATGTATTTACTCCTCCATAAAAGCCCAAAGTTAACGTGCATATCAGTATATAACGTGACTTTCGCAAAACGGGACATCATTTATTTATTACTCATTGCTCTTGATTGATGGACATTTGTAACTTGCATAAGTGACCCAGGTATTCTGCTGTGGCATTGACATTTGTGATGGTACTGATGGCTTTTATTTGTAAGAAAACAATGTCATAGCAGCCTAGTTTACAGAGTTTCTCAGGGATCACAGGTTTGTTAAACTGCTAAAAGCATATCTTGCATGCACTGTAAACGCGTCAGATGCTTCCAAAGACACAGAGACAACATAAAGATCTGCTACAACAACTCAACAGCGGCATAAAGCGCAGCTAGACGCCTTCAGTCAAAAACAAGGGAGACAATTGGCTGTTTTCCTCTGATTATTTCTAGCCGGTCTGCTGTCTTCTCTCCTCTCAACCTTTTAAGAGTCAACGTCTGTGCAGCCGAGCGAAGATGTCCTCTTAAGCCGCGGTTGAGCTCCAGTCAAGCGGCGTGTGAAGCTGAGATTGTCTGCTGGTGAATCGCTCTGCCTCACAGTCCATCTTTCAAACGCTTCGGCCTCCTCTAATCCTGCTTTTCACCTCCAGCTTCCTCTCGCACACAGATGCAAGCGCCAACGCAAACACAAACAAACACACACAGTCACAGATTATTCACAGAAATTGGGATGTTGTTGCTCATGCTTGTAAGAAAACTGTTTAAGAGAAAGGAAAAACTATTGCCCCTATCACATATATAGACTTTACTGGTAAATTACAGTTAAAGAGATCATGTGTGAAAAGGACCTTCTCAAAAAATACCGGTAAATTAGTTTCCGGCAATCTACCTGTATGAGAAGTTGTAACATTACCAGTAAATTACCGTTAATTCGCTCTATGTGAACGCAGAACGAGATTACCAGTATGAGGATGTACAAGTTCAGAATGAACTGACACAAGACGTCTACTCTGGGCCAATCAGGAGCCATTGAAAGCAATGTGTTTATGTGATTGTTTGACTCAAAAATGAAAACATCAACAAAACCACTGAACGCGTTTACGCCTCCATGTTTACAAACACACAGCCATTTAGAGGTCATTTCTGGTTAACAATGTCTCAGTTTACCGGTAATTTGAAACTGATATGTGAATGGCACTTTAACGGTAAAAAGATGGAAGGCTGTTGCCTGTGTGAACAGCATTTATGTATTTACCGGTGAAGTCATTTTGGTAATTAGACGATAATTTACTTATATTACGGCTTTAAAGAGACACAAATCCCTATGAAAAAATAACAACTACCGTATTTTTCGGACTATAAGTCGCACCTGAGTATAAGTCGCATCAGTCCAAAAATAAGTCATGAAGAGGAAAAAAACATAAATAAGTCGCACCGGACTATAAGTCGCAATTATTTAGAACCAAGAACCAAGAGAAAACATTACTGTCTACAGCCACGAGAGGGCGCTCTGTGTTTTCAGTGTAGACTACAGGAGAACTGAGCAGCATAGAGCGCCCTCTGGTGGCTGTAGACGGTAATGTTTTCTCTTGGTTCATTTCTCTCGGTTCATGTGAAATTAATTTTGATAAATAAGTCGCACCTGACTATAAGTCGCAGGACCAGCCAAACTATGAAAAAAAGTGTGACTTATAGTCCGGAAAATACGGTAAAACCAGCCCAAGTCTCCCAGCCTGACCAGCTAAGGAAGTGGCCAAAACCCCTCTAAAACCAGCATTTGACCAGCTATGACCAGGCTGGATGACCAGCTAAAACCAGCTTTTAGACAGCAGGAATAAGACAAAGCAGAGGTTTGATCAGGATATAATGAGCTGGACAGCGAGTTTATCTGTAGGCCATCGCATTTTTCCATCTGTTTGGACGTTGATTGCAATTGGCCGAGACCTTTGGCTTTGAGAGGTCACCGGTCCGGCGCTGACCTCGGGGGACATGAGCAGAGGTCACTGCTGCTCTCAGTGAAGGTGTTGCCGAAGGGAAGGTCATTAACTGTGGAGAGCGATGGCACTGGTATTGACCAGTGAAAGGCAAAATCTTAACAAGTCTCTCAGAGCTGGGGTTAGGACAGTCGCTAGAAAGTCCGGTCCAATTTGTAGCTTATTCTGGTCATTCTGACTCAAAATATATTAATAAACAAATGCAGTCAGTAACACTGTAGTTCAGGTGCACTGCACAGAAATCAACAGATGCCAAACACACAGAGTGCAAGAAAGACATAAAAACATCATTTTCCATAGTGTGAGTGTGAGCAGAGGAGCCTAATGAGTCAAAAACAAATTACCATACTGCGCTTTGTGCTGAGATCTGAAGAGATGAGAACACCACACTGCTCTCGCTTTATTCCTCCGTCCCATCATCCCGTCAGGCCAGCACCTCTCCGGACAACAGGGTTCATCAGCACTTTCCAGCCCCTGGAGGAAAAGGACACATTTCAAACAAACAATCCCGAAACAAGCCAGTGTCATCAGCAGAAAAAAAGCACCAAAGAAATGAAGCCTATTCTGAATCCCACAGCGAGCTGGTTATCGTATATTACATGCAAAGTTCAATAAGCTCTGTTGCATAGCTTCAGCAAATTGGTGGCACTGGAGATATATTTTCTCTCGTCCCAGAGGCCCGGAGCGGCCGTGAGCGAGCAGGACGGCTGAGCTCACCACAGTTTCTGCCCATGTTAGCAGTGCTGAAGATTAGAAGCTCACACAGCATCACACCCAGAGGAGTCGATCACACACACAAACACACACCACCAAACCTGTCACGACCTCTGAAAGCTCTCACCGGCGCTGATATTACCACCATCACTCAGCATAATGAAGCGTGCTTACATAACTCTGGCTTTGACTATGGCTATGACAACAAATTGTTGTTCATTAATTTTTTGTGAGCTGATGTACCATATAAATGCATCAACTAACAACACCAGGTATTTCAAGAGTGCAAACTGTGGTCATCTGGCCGGAGTGAGATCTTGATATTTAAACTGAATCAATTACTGCACCGAAAAACTAATTTTTTATTTGACACAAAACAAACTTTATTTTTTATTTTATTAAATTTATTTAATTTTTTCAATTGCAATCTGTTAACTGCCTTAAATCACTTGAGGGGTACCAACAAGTCAACGTAAAAATGAAAAAATAAATTAAATAATAAAAATAGTAATTTCAGTTAAATAATTACATATTTAAAACCTACAATAACATATTTATTTTTAATTAATTTATCAATAAAAAAATCCATTAATTGTGTGCCAAAAAAAACTACATATAAAATCTAAACTGCATATAGTTTTTGCATGCAATTGCATGCTGTTAAATACCTAATATTACTTGAGTTGTACCTGCAAGTCATATTAATACAATACATTTTATTTAATAAATAATTATACATTTATATGATTATTTAGAATAACTGAAATAAACAAAAATTCAAATAAAATGTAGAATTTTACACTTTTCTATGAATTGTGTGCCAAAATAGTTTAATACATCAAATCTGAAATGCATAAAATTTCTTCCTGCTAATGTTTACTGTTAACTATCTAATATTACTTGAGGAGTATCAGAATCATACTCAGAAAAATATTTTAAATGTTTATAACTATAAATAATTATGCTATTAATGCAAATAGTTTTGCATCCAATCACATGGTGTTCATATACATATAATTTCATTACAAATTATTATTTATAATTTTACAATTATATAAAAAATGTTTTATATATATATTTATCTATATATCAAGCATGTTTTTTCATTGTGCATTTCATATAATATCAATCAAACTGCAGTGGGGTAACTTTGATTAAGTAAAAATAGCTACAAAAATATAAAAAGTAAAACAAAAAAACACATTAAAACATGATAACATAATAAAAAGCATGATTTTTAAGTGCATATTTTGCATTGTCTTGTTATATGCCGTGATATTTAATATGGTGGCTTAATACTCATGCTACATGCATGAGATCTGGCAACCTCGATTGTTTCCATACAGTTTCTCCACACACTTCGAAGCAGATGAAAGGCAAAAGGACACAAAAACCTTGCTGAGATCAAACCCTGAGGCCAGCGAGCAAGTTTACACTTCAGAGTTCATATTCAAAGTGGCGTCTTAAGCACTTATTAGTGATATATTTAGAACAGAGGTCACACCTCTTGACACTGTCAAGACGCAGAAGGTGCCAAATGGCTCCAGGTGCAAATCATGTTCCTAAGGACACCTTTCTGTTCACACCACGCGTGTGTAATCACACATTTAATCAGCCGACTTTGTTTATGTCCAGTAGAGGCTCTAGTAACGGCTAATAATACAGCATTCAGCCTGAATGGAAATGAAGAAAATGGATAGAGGCTCTAAACACTTCACTCTGATTGGATCACAAAGGTCACATGATGTGATGTCATGCTAGAGGTCAACAGCTTTGACCTAATAATCTGGAGCAAGCTCTCACGTGCTTCGGGAAACTTATTTATGCACTTCTGCTGCTTTAAAGTCAACATAAAAATGTTCTGTGATGTAAGAGATCAATGTGAAATATTGCTAGTTTCAATGGCAATTCATTTAAAATGAAAATTTATGCTCATTATAATCTTTGAATTAAAAAAATGACATTACTGGCTTTCAAATACAACGTTAGCCGACTATATTTAGCCCTTTTATCCTCAGTCAAATAAAGTTCTTTCATTTAATTGAAGATATTGGTACTGATATTGATTATATCAGATAAGTAAACTGAATTGACTGAATTGCTAATAAAAAAAAATAAAAAAATAATGGTTTGATGACATTCACATAATTGTTTTTAGAATGTATTTAAAAAAACCTGTAAAATAGTGAAATATTATTACCATTGAAATCAACTATTTTCTATTTTAATATATTTTAGAATAGAATTTATTTCTGTGATGCTTAGCTGAATTGTTTAGCATCATTACTCTAGTTTTCATTGTCACGTGATCCTTCAGAAATCATTCAAACTGCTGATTTGAATCGTTTTCCATTATTTTCAATGTTAAAAACGGTTCTGCTGCTTCATATTTTTATGGAAATAAAAAAAAGCTCAAATGACCAGCATTTATTTGAAATACAAACCTTTTGTAACATCATAAATGTCTTTACTGTCCTTGCATCCTTGCTGAATCAAAGTAGTGATTCCTTACGAAACAAATCCAAACTTTTGAAGTGCAGTGCATGATGAACTTGTACATTAAGTACTTTACTCTCCAAAGACTCATATAAGTGACTCAAAAGTCCTATACAGCAAAAACAGCTCTTGATATCTGAGTCTAAAGCAGTAAAGTGTGCCGAAGAACCTTTAAGAGAGCGTGTGTAACACTCTCCTCTCTCTCTCTGTGTGTGTGTGTGTGTGTGTAAAAGCCTCTCCGCTCGCTGCGTTTGTTCGCCGCAGGCCGTGGGCCGAGGTGTGATAGCGGATCGGTTTACATCCATATTTTACACGCCAGCTTCCCAGCCACCTATTTTCCCCTCAAAGCTCCAGCCTTCCCCAGCGGTCAGACATAACGTCTCACAGTTAAGAGTTAAGTTAACAAACACATCTGAGCGCTGTAAAGCTGGCGTATTAAGAGTGCGCTGTGAGGCCTACGGGGAAATGCAAGCCGTTTCCTGGTGTTCATTAGTGGGATGAAGCCTCGGATGCTGCGAGGGAGAGAAGCATCACTCACCTGCATACTGCAGAGAGGGAATAATTGCCTGATTGCAGGTTATTACTTGGCTGGTGAGAAACCCACCGAGGCTGTTCTGTCTCTCCACCATCCAGCCTCATAATTCTTAGCCATCCACGCAGTCTTTCCTTCCCAGCTTTAATTCATAAACGTCCGCTGACTCGGTACCTGAGGCCCGTAGAGCTGCTATACGAGCTGGCGTCTCCTCTCCCGGCGCGCGCTGAGCTCACACACATCTGAGTTCTTCTGCGGATCTGATGAAGCTTCCTTCAGCAATGCAGATCTACAGACTTGCCCTTCAGACCGGCAGATCTGGTTTCTGCTGTGATGCATCCAGATATCAGAATAGCTCTCTGGTTATGATATTTAGTTTAGTATGAGGAGACTTTGCACCTTCAACCATCACAACAAACACAGAAAGAACATTTCCCAAATACTAATGTATGGTTTTTGTAGGTTGTTCTTAGACAGCCAAATGTAATACCAGTTTATTAATAACATTTTCAAAGGCCCTTTAATATAAGTCAAGATATTTCCTCTAGTATTTCTGCTTTAGGTCTGCTATAGACACAGCTGCTTGATTTTCATCTGATTTTATAAACAGACTATGGGAAACAAAAACATTAGGTTTTGAGGAATTACAAATTTTTTTTTAGAAATAAATTAAACTGAATTAGAATATCTGCAACAATCAAGAAACATTAGCAGAGTCTTATAAATCAGTTCCCAAAAAATACAAAGTGGTTAAGATAACTAAAACAAGTTTTATTTTAGTATCATTGAGATACTATTATAGTTTTCATTAATATTTATATTCATTTTTATGTTAATATTTCCATTTTATTTTTTGTTAATATTTTATCAATTATGCTGTTTTTGTCTTTTTTTATTAAATGTTTATAAAGTTTGGATTAATTTGTATTTACTTTATTTTTTTTTTATTTTAGTACATCAAGATAAACAAAAAAAACAAAAAAAGAGAAATGTATTTAATAAAATTTTAAAGCTTTTTTTATGGTTTTAGTTTTAGTTCATTATAATAACCCTGACTGAAACTAAAACCTTAAACTTGAAACATAATTCATACAATACAAAAACATAAAATAACAAAATATTTAAAAAGACTACATTGATCACTTTCATTTAGCTTAACTTGATGTAAGGAAATAACTTCAACTAAAACGAAAATAAATAAATAAAACACACACAAAACTATTAACATTTAAGAAAAAATGAAAACAAAAAACAGAAAACTGGAAACTAATCCAAATTATTCATAAAACCTATAATATCTCAGTAATACTAAAATATACCCATATATGTGACCCCGGAACACAAAACCAGTGATTCGGGTAAATTTCTCAAAATTGAGATTTTATAAATCTTCTGAAAGCTGAAAAAATAAGATTTCCATTGACTTATGGTTTGACCGAGATACAACTATTTGAAAATCTGGAATCTGAGGGTGCACAAAAATCTAAATACTGAAAAAAATCACCTTTAAAGTTGTCCAAATGAAGTTCTTAGCAATGCATTTTACTAATCAAAAAATATATATTTTATAAATATCTTCATGGAACATGATCTTTACTTAATATCCTAATGATTTTTGGCATAAAAGAAAAATCTATAATTTTGTCCCATACAATATATTTTTGGTTATTGCTACAAATATACCCCATCTAGGGGTACTGGCTTTGTGGTCCATGGTCACATATCAGCAATACTGTAATGTTCTGTGTTTGCGGTGTGGATCATGCATGCTATAACTGCTAATCCACGACTTTGCTATTTTGATTCAACCTGACGGAGATCTGCAGGAGAAGAGCATGAAGATGATCTGAGCTGGAATAGAGACAGTATGAATGACATTGTGAGGGTCCTTCATGCACACTAATCCCACTATCTGAACTGAAGATCTTAAAAGCTACGTACAGAGAGTCTACATTAACACAACACGCATAATAGAGCAGCTTGAGTTTGTCCTTCTCAAAGACACAAATGTATGAGTCAGCATCATTTACCAGTTTAATCTGAAATATCTCAGCCTCTCAATGGAAATATCTGAAGATGGACTCACCTGGAGTGATGACTTTGTGACTGTGTAATCGTGTGGAAATCACGTCTGCAGCTTTGATGTGGAGGCTTTCGAGAGCTGACAGCCAGACACACACACACACATCAAACTTCTGCTTCTGGGCTCAGACAGATGAACATCACATTCAGCTCAGCGTTCAGACACACAATTCTGTTTTTGTCATCGTTTTTGTCTTTTAAAAGAATAAGTCCTTCATTCTAGGCAGTATTTCATTATTTTATAAAACTTAATTTCTACTTGAACTAGCAATGAAAAATATTTCTTAAACACATGAGATTTTTAGTTAAAATTAATTGCAACATTTACACATACATTATTAAAAGCAAATTTTGTGATAAGTGTGGGCTTGGTATTTACATATGCAAAATTGTATATGAAAAAAGTCAAATATATTTATTTGATTTAGATTTTTTTTTTAAATTAATATATTTTGAGTTAAAACCTCATTAAATCTTTAATCACCTTAGTCAATATTTCATTATGTATTTATAAAATATATATTTATATTCAAAATACTACATTAAAATATATTTTTTTTTTTGCATTTGTATTTCTATTTGAAGATTGGAAATATATACTTAATATTTAAAAATTACTTTAATTTTAGAATATATTTCATCAATTTATATTTATAAAACTAATGTTGTAATCCAAAAATTATATTCAAAAATAAAATTAATATGTTTTTAATTTGTATATTTTTAATCTTTAATTTATTTCTTTTTTAACATTCATAATCAAACAACTTAAAATTTTTCATTATTTTATATTTATGATAACTTTTTATATTTTAACATTTGTATCCATTTCAAATTTGAAAAATATTAAAATATTTTTTACCCAAAAATAAAACTTCAATTTTAGTCTTTATTTTGTACATTAACTCTGATATCATTCTACAGTTAAACAGTGAGCAAAATTATAAAAAAAAAAAAAAAAAAAAAATATATATATATATATATATATATATATATATATATATATATATATATATATATATATATATATATATATATAAATATTTAATAAACATTTATGAAAACAGATACATTTGCATCAACATAAAATCCCAAATACTGTGCATATGTGAGTGTGTTGCATACAATCCTCCATTGGTGTGTGATGGAAGGGAATGTGAGCCAAGCTTGGATCAATTCTCGCTGGCATTGAAACTTTAGCACCTGTCGGGTGTCCCTCAATCTTCTCCCACAATCCCCTACCTGCAACACGCCCGCCGTCCCCAGCTGCATCCGCAGCCCAAGAGAAATCAGGCGATAAACGGCCCGAGGTTGATCTGAAAGGGAAGATTGGCGACATGAGGGCAGAGCAAACACCGATTGGAGCTGGTCTTCTCTCTTTGGTGCGGGCGAATCAGAACAATGGCTGCTGGGAAGAGAGAGCAGTGTCAATACTCCCCACCGCCTGCACATTCACCCGTCTGAATGGGACGCACCGTGAGGGGGAGAGCGACGCGCGGCTGAAAGGGAAGTGGTGAAAAAGCCACACGAGAGGCCAATTGATGCTGCTAGCAGGTGGATGGTTCTCCTTTCAGGCCAAACTGCTGAGGGGAGGGGAAAAAAACCAACACATTTCCTTTTTCAAGGGGATCACTTATCTGAAATCAGCAGTCTATTGAAATGGGCCTCCTCTCCTTTCGCGCTCCCCCACTTTCTGGCTCTCTCAGGCTGCGGCTCTCCAAACACACACACACACACACATATTGCTTTTTCCTGGTGTCTGAGTGTGTTTCTCCTCCTCCACCAGCACCTGGTTCTCTGCGCAGCGGGGCGATGTGCTCAAAAGCGAGCGAGGGAGGTGGTTAAGCATCATTATAGCAGCGTTCAGGGCCCACACACACACACACACACACTTACCCACAAGACACTGCAAAGCCAGGGGCCTTACAGATGTTTCAGCGCCCATTGTCAAGCCTCCCGGGCTCTTTGTGAGGACGAATGTCCTGTTGCTCGCAAAATTGGCCTCAGTTTGAAACGCACTTCTATCAAACACGTTTAGTTCGCCCTCAAATCGTACGCGGCGCTGTTAGAAACTAAATTGAGCTGGATGCGTAACCCCCTGTTACTCTAACTTGTTTAAGCTCCATTTGATACTGATGAAATTCCTCGGATCTGGGCGTTCTTTATTCATGGGACATTTGTGAGTCAAATTAGGCTCTTCAGGTCGGGCTAAACGCTCTTCCAATTGTATTACAGTGAGCTGCGCAAAGCAAACGAGCTCGCATTACGCCGCTACCGAGGAATTACATACGTACTGAGTCGCTTTAACAAATTTGCACGCAATTACGTTGCAGAGCAGCCTGTGATTACACGTGCTTATTGTTATTGCTGAAGTAATTGATTGTGTTTGTGCACAATATGGGATATTCAATGCACTTTTGCTGCGCTGTTTAGATAAGCTTTAGTAATCAAACTTTATCGCTGACAACAGCAAAAATGTTTAAATGACACAATGTTTTTATTCTTGTAGAGAGTATTGATTTTTTAAATGGGTTGCATGGTTTAGATAATGTTTAATAATTAAACTTTAAATGCAATATTACTATGAACAGCATAAATGTGTGTGTGTCGTCTAAACATATTTACTCTAGAAGAACTTATTTATAGTTTAATAATGAAATGCATTCATATTAATAACCAAGAACAGCAAAAATATTTGCCTCATTGCTGTAGAAAAAACATTTAATGTTTTTAATACACTGCACAGCTTATCTAATGTCTAATAATCAAACATTAAAATGCATTAATATTAATAAAAACAGCCAAAAATATTGACAACACACTGCAGACTACACATTTATTCTTGTAGAAAGAAATGTTTGTAATATATTTGCATGGTTTCTATAATGGTTAATACAATTTTAATTAATATTGCATTAAAATAGATAAAAATAGCAAAGATATTTACATGACACTGGACCAATCATATTTATTCTTGTAGAAAGTTTTTTTTTTTTTCATATCAGCATAATTTAGATGTTAATAAGCAAACTTTAAAATGCATTAAAATAATGTGTGCGTTATTTTTCAATATGGCTTTGTGCAATTTATTACAGCTTTGTTGTATTTTTTTGTCTTTATAGTGTGGTTTTATAGTTTGGTTGCACACATCCTTTGACGTCAACAATAAAAGCCTCTTTATGTCACTATTAAAAAAAATGAACACTTAAACTTACTGAGCACTGTTTTTCTTGACATCTGCAAACAAAGTTTGTTTGGATGGATTGCACGCTTTAGATTCATCTTCAGAGACGAAACCAAGGTTTGAAACCAAATGCACATAAATATTTTAAATACACTGCACAGCTAATATAATGTCTAATAATCAAACTTTAAAATGCATTAATATTAACAAAAACAGCTAAAAATGTTGACAACACACTGTGGACTACACATTTATTCTTGTAGAAAGAAATGTTTGTAATATATTTGCATAATGGTTAATACAATTTTAATTAATATTGCATTAAAATTGATAAAAAATAGTGTTTTTCATATCAGCATATTTTAGATGTTAATAAGCAAACTTTAAAATGCATTAAAATAATGTGTGCGTTTTTTTTTTACAATATGGCTTTGAGCAATTTATTACATTTTTGTTGTATTTTTATAGTGTGGTTTTATAGTATAGTTGCACACATCCTTTGACCTCAACAATCCCCTCTTTATTTCACTATCCAAATTATTCACACTTACACTTACTGAGCACTGTTTTTCTTGACATCTGCAAACAAAGTTTGTTTGGGTGGATTGCACGCTTTAGATTCATCTTTAGAGAAGAAACCAAGCTTTGAAACCAACTGCACATCAGCTATAAGCATTGCTTCTCGTTCCAGTCGCAGGTTTGGAGCCTAATCTATGCAGATACGCAGCACATGTTGTGTTCCTCTGCGGAGATGCACCGCAGAGCTTGTTCACGAGCTGTTATCGTCTCCCAAATCAAATCCTCGGCCCCCAGGGCTGCGCATTTGTGTTTCAACTGCCTGCTAATATGGCTGATTCCTCCGATCGCGAGTTTGATAATTTGTTGATTGGTTAAACGGAGCGCTGCTTCACAGCCGCATCTGTGAAATCTCTCTAAATAACAGCGCGAGGCGTTTGGCGTCTCAACGAGGGTCACATTTGGGATCTTCCTGTCTGTTTTGGCCGCTCCGAGTGTATCATCTGTGACACCTCTCCAATTAAACGGCGTCTCGGTGATGGCGACGGGGGTGATTTGGGGCAGACGGTCGGCGGATATCAAGGTGCCCGTTAAGAGATCACAGGGGGATACGCGCGTATGTTAATCGCCTCTGTTAATGTAGCAATGAATTAAGAGTTTAGATGTCACAGGAGGTTTAACACAGCTGATCCAGAGCAGAGGCCTCGGTCCCCGCTGTTAGCCCCTGCTCAGAGCCCGGCCACGTGGGGGCTAATTACAGGCAAACTGGAGAAGTGTTGGGCTTTTTGTTCGAGTAATTTATCTTTTGAGGAATATGAGACTTTAATTTTAGCCAATATACTTTTATATTAAAACCTTGATTGTAAAAATTAGTTTTGAAAATATAACAATATTTTTGCATATATTTTAATTATATATATATATATATATATATATATATATATATATATATTCAGTGGCTTAGCCATGGGTGTGCCTGTGCCACCCACAGTGGCAGCTGGCACACCTAAAAATAGATGCAGAATTATTTTTTATAGTCTCAATAAAAAATGTTTACTAAACTTGGGCTATTGTTGTTTACTTAGAATATATACATATTTTTTTTGTTCGCGACTCGGTTGATTCAGATCGGCACTTCGGAGCCTTTTCGCGACTCGATTGATTCAGATCGGCACTCCGGAGCATGTTCGCGGCTCCGTTGATTCAGATCGGCACTTCGGAGCCTGTTCGCGACTCGGTTGATTCAGATCGGCACTTCGGAGCATGTTCGCGGCTCCGTTGATTCAGATCGGCACTTCGGAGCCTGTTCGCGACTCGGTTGATTCAGATCGGCACTTCGGAGCCTGTTCGCGACTCGGTTGATTCAGATCGGCACTTCGGAGCCTGTCCGCGACTCGGTTGATTCAGATCGGCACTTCGGAGCCTGTTCGCGACTCGGTTGATTCAGATCGGCACTTCGGAGCCTGTTCGCGACTCGGTTGATTCAGATCGGCACTTCGGAGCCTGTTCGCGACTCGGTTGATTCAGATCGGCACTTCGGAGCCTGTTCGCGACTCGGTTGATTCAGATCGGCACTTCGGAGCCTGTTCGCGACTCGGTTGATTCAGATCGGCACTTCGGAGCCTGTGCGCGACTCGGTTGATTCAGATCGGCACTTCGGAGCATGTTTGAGATTTTTTTTAATTCAGATCTGGACATCGAAGCAGGAAGTGTTTGTCAAACAGTTAATTGGTGATAAATGAATATTTGGACTTGAGGCTTTTTTTTTACCTGTCGATTCAGCATGTACATGGACCCACACACAAAGGTGGACACACTCTAAAGGTGTGCCAGGTAGGGTGACCACCCGTCCCGCGTAGCGCGTGCGCGCACAGCGTTTGAAGCCCATTACATGCCTCCCACAAATTGAGACTGTGTCACGCATAATCAATGCTTGCTCAAAAAAAGTTGGTCGCTATATCTGGAGTCACAAGTCGATCTTGGAAGCATTTTAAGTCGATCGCGAAGATTTTTCAAAATCTGAGAAAAAACGGTGCGAGCCTCCGCTGACTGCGCGCGCACCTCCCGAAACAGACGAGACATTTATACTTGACACAACTGATTTAGACTGAAAACCAGACCATACAACTGATTTAGACGCGGGTGCCGGTGTGATGAGATGTACTAATATCCGTCTGCTCGGGCATGATTGTTTTAGGCCTGTAATTGATTCATTATTGAGGTAATAGGGATGGCACGGTTCGCTGAAATAAAAAAAACCCAAACCGTTCGGTTCACCACACACGGTTCGGCACGCGCTTCAACTTAAATCTGACAAAGCATCTGTAATATCATCTGTAATATGGCTTGCTATAAATGGCACGTAAAAAAAAAACAGGGTTCAGCTAATAAATGTTTCTGTTGATGCATGCGCATTCTGCCTTCCCAGACATTACAAAAACATGAAAAAAAATCTATATATATATAATTATTATTATTTAAAATTCATAGTCAATAACATTTTTACATTTTTTTTATTAATATTTTGCATTTAAAATATGACATGCAAATAATGTTTTTGCATGTAAAGTGTCATGGATATTTTGAGATATATTTGAAAGTCATGCATTTTTATATTCAGAATTTCCAAATTATGTCCAAGTACATTTAAGTATTTCCTTTGAATTTCATATTTAAAACAGTCAAAAATGTTATTCAAAAACCATTTAAAACCTTTTAAACATTCAAAAAATAAAACTAAGTTTTTTTTTTGGTAAATATTTATTAAGTTAATATTTTCATTTAAATTTATAAAACTTTATTTTTAGTCAAACTATTATTTAAATATTTGTTTTAATATTTAATAATCTTTTTTTACTCTTTTTTTTGGCTTTAGTATTTATATTTCAAATTTGAAATGTTTAAACATTTTATTAATTTTAATATTTTTTTTAAATAAACACTTTAAAACTTTATTTCTCTCAATATTTCAAATACTGTAACATATTTTAGTATTTAATATTTTTTTATTTAAATGTTTTTTTAAACTAATTTTTCTTACATTTTTATTTTAAAAAATATGATTAGTCAAAATACTTCTTATTCATTTTTTTTTACTTTACACTTTTTATTGAATATTTCAAAATATTTGATTTCTAAAACTTAGTTCCTGTGGCTCAGTGGTTGAGCATTGCATTAGCAGCGCAGAATGTTGTGGGTTTGATTCCCAGGAATCACATTATTTAAAAAAATAAAATGTATAGCCTGAATGCACTGTGGCAGTCACTTTGGATAAAAGTCTCTTCTAAATGCATAAATGTAACTTCTACATTATATTCAAAATGTGTTATTCAAGAGTCATATTTCTTATTTGCTTTGTACTTGTATTTCAAATGTGAAATGTACTGTCAGTGTAGCGGTGAATTAAGAGTTTAGACATCACAGGAGGTTCAACTCAGCTGATCTAAAGCAAAGGCCACGGTTCCCGCCGCTCAGAGCCAGGCCCGTGTGGGGGCTAATTACGGCAAATTGGAAAAGTGTTGGGCGATGACGTGCATGTGGGGCCTCCCTCGGCGCTCACCGCTTCCCGTCGTCAGGGTCTGATGCCGCCCATCCAGCCTGCACCTGCTCCTCACTGGCCTGTGATAGATAGAGTCGACCGGTGGCTCAATAACAGTCACCCACCCCACCCCGTCCGGTATTGATGGACTGCGGGGCCGCAGGCTTTGTGAGTGAGGATCATCTGCTGGAAATTGTCTCTCCGCCCCCTCAGCACCTGCGCTGAGGGATGCGATAGGTGAGCGGACGGCTGAGAAGGACCTCAGGGACCCACTTTTTTTTTGGAACGATACCCCATCTAACAGGAGCGTGCCGTAACGGGTGTGTGTTTGTGTGCCGTGGGGGTTGCTGCAACCCTGCACATGTGTCCTCTCTCCCTCCTTATTATTCCGTAATTAGCCCTTTGGCTGTCTGCTGGAGGACGGCCGTCCCCCCTCGAGAGCCGTCTGTGTTGACAGACACACACAGACCCAGAAAAACAAACACACACCGAACAGCGCTTGACTTCCAAACAGCAAAAATCCCGACTTCTAGAGAAGGCAAACACACTCGGGTGCCCGTAGCGATTTGGCCTTTGTGGTTCGGTTCCAAGTTTACTCCGCCGCCTCCATCCAGCTGGTACTCAATCACGACGTGCCTACAACAATATCTGAAATCACAGTTTGAAGCGCTAATGGTGTATTCTGTGGAGCGGATTTGGCCTGTTTGTCAAAAGGAAGCTGCAGTTGAGATATTCCTTTAACGTCTGATTTTTACGCATTTCATGCAAACGATAGCCATTGAGGCAGATGTTCCCAATTCAAAAACCAATCGCTTGCACTCAGCTCTTTGCGACTGATGCAGAAGTTCTGGACGATGGCCACAACCGGGAAGATATTTTGAGATTCTCAAGCAGTCCGAACTAAAGGTTTCAGATTGGGCACCAGCTGCCTCTGCTCCAGTGGATAATGCTGCACTATTGCAACAAGAATTCCTGCAAGCAGCACAGCTTTTGATGACCGGCCTGTAACAATGTGTGAAATCACAGTTTGAAGTATTAAAAGCTGATTTTGTCAAGTGTATTTGACCAGTTTGTAAAAAGAAAGCAGTAGTTGCGACATTCTACAAAAAATGCTGATTTTACACATTTAATGCAATTGGAATCCATCAAGACAGATGTCCAGCTCACAGCAGTTCTGGATGCAGATGTGCTGGACAATGGCCACGGTTGGGAAGATATTTAGAGATTCTCAAGCAGCCTGAACTAAAGGTTTTGCATTCGGCACCAGCTGCCTCTTCTTCAGCTGTTTCATCGTTCTATGCTAGAATTTATGTGCGTGGCAGAGCTTTTGAAGACGGCCCTATGACAGTTTATGAAATCATAGTTTGAAACACAAATTGAGTATTTTGCAGAGCAGAATTGGCCTGTTTGTCAATAGAAATAAAAAGCTGCAATATGCTAATAACACATGATTTTTATGCATTTAACACAATCAATGTAGATGTCAGGCTCACATCTATTGTGAATCCAGATGTTCTGGAGAACAGCTATGATCTGGAAGACCCTGTAAGGTTTTCAAGATGTCCAGACTAAATGTTTTGCATGTGGCACCAGATGCCTCAACTGCAGTGGAATAAAAGTGCATTAAGCTTTGAGCACTGTATACTGCAGTCCATGCAAGCAGCAAAGCTTTTAATGATGGGCCTACAACACTTCATGAAATCACAGTCTAAGGCATCGAAGGCATCATTTGTGGAACTTTCTGTCAAAGGAAAGGTGTAGTTGCGATATTCCACTAACGTCTGATTTTTATGAATTTCACGCAATAGATAGTCACCAAGACAAATCTTTAGATTGCAACAGCAACCAAATGGAGATGTTCTGGATGACAGCCATCTCATCTTTTAAGATGAAGATGTTCAAAAGACAATTTGACCGTTCAATACTAGAGTTGATGTGTGCAGAGGAGCTTTTCATGATGGACCTACAACAATGTATGAAATCAGTTTGAAGCACTAATGACATTTTGTGATGCAGAATTGGCTTGTTTATCAATAGAAAGCTCTAGTTGCATGGTTGTGATATTTCACAAATCTCAGTTTTCTGCATTTCATGCAGTCAATAGCTGTCAAGACAGTCTGGCTCACAGTTGGTTGACATTACAAAAGCAAAGCACCTATCTCGTACTTGCTATGGTGAAAAGCAGTGTGATCACTCTATACCAGTGTTCATACTTGCAGTGTAGCTTTTGATGACAGGCCGAAAAAGAAGTTTCAGCTCTGTTTTCGCAGCTGTGAATGTGAGCATACGTGCATGCAAAAGCAAAACACTCTCTCCGCTGTCGTGCCTCGGGCTAAACTTGGACGCTCAGCTGAGAGTCCAGGTGCCTGCTGGGTGCTGATGCAGTCCTACCTGCCATTTTTAAAGACATTCTTAAAAAAACAACAACACTGGGTCCTGTACGGTCCTGAGTCCTGTACGACAAAGCAAGTGCTTCAGTCTGCCTGCAGGAGCGAGGGAAACCCATAAACAGCCGACAGTGCAAACACACACATACTACGATACCCACGGTGTGCGAATCAGTCAGGGACTAATTAACACATCATCGTAACCCAACTGCCTGGTGCTCCGCTCACCTGCCTCTTTCTTACTGCAGAGAGTGTGTAAATCTCTCGCTGACGGTCGGAGACGTGGGTATTAATCTGAGATGTTGCCGCATGGCGTCTTTAACCTCGCTCATGAGTCGACGGGCCCTCCGTGCTCCCTGAAAAAGGCAGTTGAATCACAATAAACGTGTTTTAATGACATTGCAGTTCCATTATGAATATGGGAATCTCCAGGGCGCATTCAAGAACAAATGAAATGCAAATGGAAGTTTGAAGACAGTCATCTGGTGCATTATTTTGTCTTCTACCGCAATGGGGATAAAATCAAGTAAATAAAATGCTAATGATAAGACGCACCATTCACTTACTGTCCACTGATGCTGTCTGGCCCATGGGCTTCTGGAAAGCAGACGAAATGTATACACTAACATTATTTATTTATTTTAATATTTTCAGAGAATCTAATACTGTTATTACTTTAAATTGGTCAGAAGTGACAGTAAAGACATGTGTTATGTAACACAAGATTTGTTTTTCAAATAAATTTTGTTCTTTTGAACTTGCTACATCAAAGAATGCTGAAACTAAATATTTCCACAAAAATAGTAAGCAGCACAACTATTTTCAACATCGATGATAATCAGAAATGTTTCTTGAGCAGCAAATCTGAAGGATCATGTGACACTAAAGACTGGAGTAATGTTGCTAAAAATTAAATAAAAAAAAATTATGACAATAAATTATTATTAGTTAATAATAAATAACATATTCAAATATAAAACTAAAAATAATATTTCACAAAATTACGGTTTAATTGTATTTTTGATCAAAACTTCTTTTGAAAACATTACTGTATATTAGAACTGGTTTAAGTTATAAATAAGAAGAATTTTCCCCTTTTTTAAAAAGTTGCTCAGCCAGTATTTTGCTAATCCCATGCAGTTAATGCACAGTTATGGTGCGGTTGCATGTTTCCTAAACAGACCTGCGCTGCACCAGTTGAGACCAGCGCGTTTGATTCATACCGTGTCCCGTACAGTCGAATTAAGGACACTGGGCTGCCCTGCAGGAAAGCATTTTGTCAATATGCAAAAGATGGAGGGTGTCCAAACACAGACCGTCGGATATAGATGGAGCTAATCTGCATTAGTATTCAGCGCACACACACACTGTAGCGTGTGTGATGGGTTTGTCTGGCGTGTGTGCGAGCGAGCGTGTGTGTGGCACAGCAGTGTGTTCCAGACTGCAGTGATTAATCTGACGCTGTCATGTCTCCACAGATGTTTACATGGAGATGTTTGAGGAGCACATGTCTGATAGAGTGTGCATCTTCTGTCCTCTCCATCTTCAAACATGCGCATCTACGACGTCACCTGGGCCATCTGGAGGATAGTAGAGGGAAGGCTGACCTACACACACACACACACACACACACACACACACACACACACACATACAATCATAACTCCCCAACGTCAAATCATTGTCTGCCGACAGCTGACTGCTCTTTTACAAAATCCAGAGCGCTGCTTATATAGACAGATTTTGTAGGCATCTAGGTGTGCTGAAGACATGAAAGCCGTTTCAAAAGGTAGGGAACAACTTTATACGCCATTCTTTGGCAAATTCTGAGCTAACATCACATGCACCCTTCAAAAATACTATTCAAACATGCATCACAAAAGACTCAGTGAATAAATGAATGAATGAATAAATAAATAAATAGGGCCAAGATGGTCCACATGATGAGATAATATATAGATATCAACATTGGCATCAAATCTCAACATGAACTCAAATATTTATCATATAATCTTGCTGTGTTTCAATTATTGACTCATTTCAGTTTATTTATATAAAAAAAAAAAAATTCTTAAAGAATTTTAGGAGGAACTTTAAAGACAAAGATGACACTTGAACTCTATTGAGAACTCCATTATGTCGCCTGAGCAACAAAAGTGCAACTTCTGACCAATTAAACTGGATTTGGAGTATAAAGGACATTAAAACATCAAGTTTCTATGATCAGTTGTCCTGACCTGCCAGTCTGGATGAACGCTAGGATCAGCTGTGATGCACCAAATCTCTAAATCTCACTCCAGATGGCTTAAAACCTTGACGTCGGTGCCTGACAGTTGTGGCGTGTGATGGTGAGACACAAGGTGAAGTGCATCTGTTTTACAGCAATGCACGCTGCCAAAAAACCCTGCCCAGTGCGCAGGCCTTGCACAGCATGCAGCCGCAGTGCTGCAGACCTGCATTCTGCATCCAAATAACTGGTTACGGCATGCAGGCCGCCTCCGCAGGGACCAGCTTATGATACGGAGGCAGACAATGAAAAACACTCGGAGACAACACAGAGCCTGGTCTCACCAACATGCATGCACACACTGAAACATTGAGCACACACTAACACACACAGATGAGTGCAAGGTGTAGTAGCTGTTCATTCATTTAAAGGAACCGTTCTTCCTAAAATTCAATTTGCTGAAATTGTACTCAACCTCAAGCCATCAGAGATGTGTTTGTTGTTCATCAGAACAGATTTGGAGAAATTAAGCATTAGATCATTCACCAATGGATGCTCTGCAGTGAATGGGTGCCGTCAGAATGAGAGTCCAAACAGCTGATAAAAACACCACATAATAATGCATCCCCCAGTAAAAAAAGTCCATCTCCTGTTCTCCTCTTATATATTACTGTTTAGAAAACTGTTTTTGCTTGTAAACGGTGCTTGATCTGTGCATATTTCTCTCCTGATTCAGACCAGATGACCTTTTCACTGGAGAAAACATTGTGGATAGAGAACTATCCAGAAGCAACAGTTTGAATTTAAAAACATGCAGTTTTTTGTTTCACAAGACTTGAAGGACTGGAGTGCTGTGTTGAGGATTACTTGTGGATTATTGTGATGTTTTTATCAGTTTTTATCATTCTGACGGCACCCATTCACTTCAGAGGATCCATTGGTGAGCAAGTGATACAGTGTTACATTTCTCCAAACTCATCTACATATTGGTTGACCTAAGGGTGAGCAAATTTCATTTTTGGGTGAATTAGCATACTCTTTTAATTACAGTAAAAATGAATGCACTAAAATATAACAGCATGTACCTGCATGAAAGGGTCTTGAGATGTGTTTTCTCATCTATTTAACTTTCCATTGTTTTAAAAAGTGCAAAATACCAAAAAACAGCAAGACAAAGTAAATATATCTATCTGCATGTGCACTTTACATCACCTTTTGTCTATTTTAATGTCCTAGTTGTCAGAATAATGTAGCTTAATGAATTAATTGATGTTTATTGAGGAAAAAAGCACCAAATTAATCTTCATCTGATGCTTTTTCAACAAATATTGACATAAGCAGCTAATTTTGATTAATTTGACCAGTTAACTGACATATCATGCAATAAATTCAGATGAAATTTGCAATCAGTTGACAGTTTTTGGGCAGAGTTTGTGGTCATGCACAGTTCAGCTTTTCGAGCGTTGCATGTTCTGTTTGGCACACAAACATGGATGAGCATCAAACCATGAAAATCAGATGAGAGTCTGGCTCTTAGATAATTAACTCTGACTTACTGAGTGAGGTTTTAACAGGCTTATGCTGCAGTCGGTAAACAGGCTTGAGGTTGGCAACATAACAGGCTGAACAACACAATTTTCCATTTTGGTTTTCAAATGTCTTCTGAATTGCAATAATTTCATGCTTAATTCACCACACGCACAAAAACAGAAAATATACAATCCACCTATGCACTGACAGAATCTGTTTTTAGGATGCATGGATATTAAAATTCAGTCCAATATGGATATGCCAATCATTTCACTTTTACAGTATGGCCATTAATCAATAAATAAAAAATACAACACAATTTTTTTTTAAATACTGCTACTGTATATTAAACTAAACTACTAAACCATCCAAGTACATTTTGCTATAAAGCACTACATAATAAAACATGAAATTTGTACATTATAAAAAATTCATGTTAATTTTCAGATTAAATATTATTTTAGCTAAAGAGCAAAAATAAATTCCATAAATATTCATTTTAAGTGAGCACTAGATTAGGGTAAATGTTATTTAAATGTAAAATATGGGAAATGAGCATGCATAATGAAATATTAAATATATTCAAGTATATATTTCAAACACAAGCTGAGTGCATCGACAGCAGCTTAATGCTCTCAGAAGATTTTTGGAGAAAGAGAGACAGACAGAGCAGAGGATAGCAAGGTTATTTGCATGGAGAGCCACGGACGCCCCCGTTCCCCGTATCTGATGTCAGTCTCCCGACACTGATAGACTCTGCGTATCCCATTTAAGGTATAATGAGATTGCTCGAGCCACACAAACCTCTGCTGACTTCACTACACTGACGCTACAGCAGTCACTTCATCTCTCAGAGACTCATCAGGGTTCAGCTAAACAACTCCGCCTGCCCCCATCTTCCTCCGACCCAGACACTCGATAGGAACGTGCCTGGCTCATCAAGAGCCCGAGCACCGGCGTAATGGAGAGAAGTGGGTGAAAACCAAGAGGACGCGGGGCAGCGCAACATCTGATTGGCTAAAAAACAGAGCCCGTTTCCATCACAGTGTCTTCCTCAGGTGGTAGAGGATGTGTGAACCTGTAGGAAAGAAAATTCACTAATGACATCTGTCTCAATTGCTTCTCCAAGACAGCAATGAGATAATGCAAAGCAAGCAGGAAAAATGTGTTTTAACACCACCATCTTCAACCTCCTATTTTATTTCAAAAGAGGTTTCAACAGGTCAGATTTGTTGTGACACCAAAGTCTGGATTCAGAATCAAAAGTGTTATTTCAACAGATCCTCATCACATCCTCGCGAGACCAAACATGCTATATACACAAGAATGATTTCACAGCTTTTTACTACTAGCCAACCAATGCCAGCTCTGCTTCATTTGGCACCCAAAGTAAAACACTTGAAGCTGACCTATATTTTATTACCAACTAATCAAATGTGCATAGAAAAGCTCGAAAGATATTGAAAATGGAAGCTAAGTCATTAATAAATATCCAGAATCACAAAGTGATATTAATATTAACAATGATACGACAAAGTAGCATTACAATACATGGCCAATAAAACATCTTTAAAAGAGTTAATTCATATTACATGAGGCTAGATTATGTTTTTCAAAATTACTGTATGGCTACAGTGGTACACATATAAAGTGTCTCACAATGCATAAACTGCCAAAAATGAATCTTTGTATAATATGAACACACCGAGTGATGAATATGTTTACAGTTAAAACTTGTATTATTCAGAGGTTGCTCTTTTGCAGTCTTAGATGTTTCTCCGTCAATTCCTTAAAGAAATAAAAAGAAACACAAATCAGTATAGCGCTATAAAATGAATGTAAAGAGCAGCTCAGATGTTTTAATGAGTTTATATGCAGACTTTGATATCTTGTCACAGCTAGCTCAATAAACCATTTCACTTTCAATGTACTGCTCTGTACTCAACAACTGACTCACTTGTTTCAGTTTTTATTTCTCAGAAGGAGACCCATCTGAGACTTCATTACTTAATCGAAACCTCCAGAGCTACAAAAGAGCTAAATAAATTTCCTCAGGGAAGATAGATTTAATTGATGTTATTCACAAATCACCCATGTCTAATACACATGCATGGTTTGCACGCATGCCACACGTGCTCACGTTTACACAAGCGGCAGCACAGGTGCACACACAAACAGCGTGTGTTTGAGCCAAAGCCAGGGGCGCGTCGCCATCCCAGAGCCTCGGAGGCATGGGACAGGTGACACGACGGAGGGAGGGAGGAGGAGGCCGGCGCGCACCAGGATGCTGGGGCTTTTCGCTGCGCAATAAAAATGCTAATCCGCTCTATTCCCCTGTTGATCGGCTCTATGTAAAACAGGTTAGAGTTCCCCGCTCCACATGTGTACCCTCAATTTACCAGTTGGCCTTCCTTTGTCCTGCTCTCTTTATTTGTTCTTCATTGAACGCAGTGGCTTGGATGTCTTCACACATCTTCCGCCGGACTCTGTTAATGACAATGACAGTGCTGGCTTCAGTTCTGCGCCCACACACCGCCTTAATGATGCCTCGGCAGGCCCAAAGACAAAGAGAGCTGTGGATGCGGCATTGTCCCAATTAAAGGTCACAGAACAGAAGAGGTCTTAACTGTCCTCAGCCTCCGGCCACGTTCAGCTCAAATTGTCGGCTGCCACTGTTGGTTGTCTTCAACTATTGTGTGCGCCACACTGAGTAATGTTGATTTCGGACGATTTCAAACTGCTTTTAGTTCTGTAACGTTTATTAGGTCACTGCTTTTGGTTTTGCTTGAGGAATCATATTGTTTTAGTCAGAGGCCAACTGTTTATCAACAGAAATGTCACTGAAATGCATTTCTTATTTACTTTAAAGACTTATTTGATTTTTATGGTTTACTTAGAGTTAAGGGTTTGTTAAATTATGACAAAACAGTCAGAATAATGACTTCTAAGTTATAATTATGAGATATTAGGTCAAATGTAGGGATGCACGATAAATCGCGTGCAATATTTAATGCACATCTTGTCAGTAAAGCAGGTTTATCACCTGCATGTTTTCACATGGAGCAGCATTTACTACACAGAGCTGTTGTTCAATGACAAGCTGCACAAATACATAATCATATTTTGTGCATGTTTTGCACAGCTTGTCAGTGAACATGGCTCAGTGTAGTAAATGCTTCTCCATGTAAAAGCGCACAGGTGATGGAGATTTACCACTAATTACAGAACAGGCTTTACTAACAAGATGCACATTAAATATTGCATGCTATTTATCATGCAGTCCTAGTCAAATGTTTCTCCTTTCTGTGAAATCCAGGTTGAAGTCTAAAAATCAAATTATGAGACAACAAGCATCAAAGTTTGATTTCAACCATTAATTTCACTATGATTTCAATCATGAACATGGTCTTACTCATTCAATATTAAAGATGTCAAGGTTACTTTTCACAGAATGTTCTCGCAAAAAAGGACTTTAGCTGGGTTTTCACAGCCAGGGTCACAAATAAGTCATAATTACTGTATGTCACGCAAAGCCATTATGAGATAAAAAGTCAAAATTATGACAATTTTGTTGTCTTCAACTTTTGCGCACCACAATGATTAGTGCTGATTTCGGACTATTTCAAACTGTTTTAAATGAGGTCTGTGCCTTTGCTTTTTATCTGGTTTTGCTTGAGAGACAGGACTGTTTTAGTTGGAACCAAATTTACTCAGAAAAGAAAAACAAAACTGTCCTTAAAGTGAAACACTTAAACATCTTTATTATTTGCTTTAAATACGTCTTGTATTTTAATAGTTTGCTTAGAGTCAAGGGTTTGTTAAAATTATGACATTCTGAGTCATAATTCTAAGACGAAAACTAAGAAATATGAGATAAGTCATAATTCTGGCACAAAAAGCCATTATGAGATAGTATGTAAAAAGTCAAAATTATGACAATTTTGCTATTTTTCAACTGTTGTTAAAGTTGCTTTTGTACCATTCCATACTGGTTTTTGTTCTATAAAGCTTAGTAGGTCAGTGCTTTTGCTTTTTAGCTGGTTTTGCTTCAGGAACAAGATTTTCTATCAATTATTTATCATAGAAAAGTGAATGCTCTCAGCAGCCAATATTTAATGGCAGAAAACCATGTTTATTCTCATTTACACTAATGCATTTGGCAGACACTTTCATCCAAAGCGACATAAATTGCCTATACAGTACATGCATTTCTTTCAGTTCTTGCATTTCATGGGAACCGAACCCATGACCTTAGCATTGCTCATCCCATGGTCTGCTGTTTGAGCTGCAAGAATTCAATTGAGTAGCAAATGTATCTGAATTGTGTAGATTGTTCATGATTCTTGAGGATGAGGCCATGTTCATGTTGCATCCAATTTAGTTTCTACAAGTAACAGATGAATTGGCGTCCAGATTGGACGACCATCTGAAATTAACAACAACAGCTATGGCAAGTGTTGCTTCTTTTAATTAAAACGAAATATATACATTTTAGTAGTCTAACTATGCATGAATATAAGATTAGTTGCATTTTATTATTTGAATATAGTTGTAGTTCCTGCTGTCCGTGACACTTCAGAAGGTAACTGCGACTCATTTTGGGGTCATGACCCACCAGTTGAGAGCTACTACTGCGTTAGACAGCTTTAATGTTTAAGGTTTTAGGAGCTCTGTCGAATCAGCATGTTTGAAACTGACCAAAATAGCAAGCCAGTCAACAAACGTATCCACGCCCGTCTGAAGCTCCTGAGCCGAAGCAGGTTTATCAGCCCGTCTGCACACTCCTGTTTTCTTAATCTTCTCCGTTTGCTCTCCGAAGGGCCAAAGCGAAACAGGAATCTACATAATGTCGCCTTTGTCCTCCTTGTAGTTTCTTTAACTCTCACATCTAATTAGCTTCAGGGACTGCTTGGGTGCGATATGGGGTTTCCTGGGGCGCGCCCCCCTTTCCCCTCCAGTTGGGCCGTGGGTCGGGCCGGTGGGGTCTGTTCCCCAGAGACCGGTTATGACAAATAAGATTAATGTCTCTCAAGCCTCCTGAGCTGCACAGATTAGACTGATAGCTCATTTTCTCAAGAGAAGCCCCATGTGTGAGCGTATGCATGGGCTTGTCAGAGCATGCTGGGAATGAGAGAGCGGCCACAGTCCCCTCCCTCTAATGACCACTGGAGCGGAGAGGGTCAGGAGGGTACGGGTCAAAAGGTCCTCCACGGAGGGTCCCCTATCTTCATGAGCACTGAAGCATTGGATGAAGGGGTGGCGCTCCTGTGAGATTAAGGTTTAAACTCTCCTTTAGGAGTAAGAGTGGAAATGAAAGGCCTAAGGGCAGTTCAAACCTGCTTCTACACATACAGCACCTGTTTTTCTTCCCTTTACATTATACTGCAAAAGATTGTTTTAATTTGTTAAATATTTCATATTTTTCCCCTCATAGAAATGAGTATGGAAGCCCATTTCCATTGCTTAGTTAAATCATAATTATTAGATAAAAAGTTATAATTATCAGATGAATGGTCATCATTGACATACTGCGTTATTATGAATAAAGTCAAAATTATGGTCATAATTTAGATAAATTTGACAATTATGAGATAAAAAAAGAGATAAAATCAATTATGACAAAAAATTAGGACTGTCATAATTTTTACTTTCTCATAACTACAACAGTATTTTTTACTTTTTACTTTGTAATAATTATGAAAAAACTCAGTATGTCATATCTATTTATGTCAAAATTATGAGAGAAAATGTTGACTTATTTCATAATTTTGACCTAGTATGAGATATTAAGTCAATAATGAGATAAAAAGTAAAAAAAAAAAAAAAACATAATTATGACAAAATGTATGTGTTATATAATGTTATAAATAAAAGTCATAACTTTGAATAAAAAAAATTTTCTCCGTTTTTCTACAAATTTGTTTATCTCATAATTATAACTTTTTAATCTCACATGTCTTTTTTTGTGGTCGGAAATGGGCTTCCATGGAGGAGTGACAATAAACTTGACATGATTTGTTTCGCCTGCATTGATTCACTAAAGAAAACGCTGCATTCAGCAGAATGAATCAGAAGAGTCACATCTATTCAAAAGACAAAAACTCTTCTGAGGTCTTTATAACTTTTGATGATCCTTCCGATCACTTCAATGTGTCAGCTCGCTGACAAAGCAGCTTCCCAGACCGACTGTTCTTCCGGATAAACCGGGAGATGTTGTAGAAACTGCTATTCTCAACAGCGCCAGAGCCATAAGCAAACTTTTATGAAACAATTGTGCTTTATTCATAAGATGTTTGCTCGGTAATAATACCACTATGTCTGAATTTGGCTTGAATTATCCTAAAATAAAGCTAAAATATTGATGTCTAAGCATTTCCTTTTTTTTGCAATGCTCTGTTATTCCTTCACAAGAATAGTGTACATTGTATTTTTTTTCAACAGACAATTACTGTACCAATAACATTCACGTAATGGGCTTATTGTGAGTTCAGTGCAATACACACAATCTTTGAGTTTCTCATAACCCCAAATAAATCCCAATGTTCTCTGAAACTGGGAAACCAAAATCATTTTTTTCCTGTGCTAAAGTGTCGCAGGATACAGCTCCAGGCATTACAGGATTTCTGTTCTTTTGTAATCGACTTAATGTGATTATTGCACATCATGCCTTTATTTTACATTGTGAAACACTGTTCAGATTGTAATGTTTCTATCTATCTAGCTATCTCTGTTGCTCTGTCTGTCATTGCATGCAGATTTTGCTGAACAGCTTGTCTAAATAAGCTGCGTTCATCCTTTTAATGCAGATTTTCTATATGATCCTGTAATAATCAGAGTGAGACTGAGAGAGATGGAGGGCAGCTGCTAAGCCTGAATCTGCCCATCAATGTCACCGGCCGGCCGTGGCAGATGCAAAGGGGCATCAGGTCTCAGTCGACACACCCTCCTGAGAACAAGAGAGGTGTCTGCAGTAGTGTGTGTGTGCGCGCACGTATGCTTTGGTAAGAGAGATAGATGGTGCAATAACTTGTGATTGTATGAACGCATGACTGTGGAAATAGATTGTGACATTTTCCTGTATCGTCTGAAGCTGTGAGTTTAACCTTATTTTTTCTTTTGTCAGCTTTTCAGCGGTATATGATGGCTTCATCCATCCATCTGATGTTGTTTTTCTCTTGCAAAAGTGCAGGTGTGACCTTATAGAGCTATTTCTACTTGATAAGACCCACGTAAATTACATCGTCAGGTTGATTCGGTCAAATTAAATCATATTTCTGACTTGAATAAAACCAGTTAAATTAATTTAGGGTACCTGGCAAAACACTTGTACAGTCTAGAGCTGAATGTCATTTCAATCCTGCACTTTCTTTCTTCTGTGCAGCACAGCATGAGATTTTTTGGAAAAAAATGTCAGTGCAATAAAAGTCAGGGGCATAATATTATTTGAAATAAAGTCATGGTTTGAAACAACATGAGGGTGAGTAACTATTTTTTTTGGGAGGTCCACATAAGTGTGCAAACCAGATGTCTGTTTTTTTCTTAAAGCATACAGTATATAAAAGCATATATGCATATTAGGGTCAAAAATGCATGGAAGTTGGTTTCCCCTCACAGAATAAAACCAATTGCAACATTTATATCTCACAAATCTACATCTGAACATAAACATGTCCATATGATATTTAACATGGCCTTACATGCATAGAAAATAAAGAAATTAAAAATGTTTTCGAACCATGTATGGACAGTAATATTATTATAAACCTGTACACCCCATGGAATATGGCCTAAACTAAATGTGTGCAATTAGTTCACATAATCAAAGGAGCATCAACTGAAAAGACACTTCATGTGATATAGCAAAAAAAGTGGATGTTTCAGGGTTAAATAGTGTGATTCTACAATATCTGTCTTTGACCTTCCACGTGTCCTGCTCCAGAAGTGCCTTGTGTATTGATTTGAATCGGTCTCGTTGAAAACAGCGCACGTGAGAATTAAATGTCAGTGAAGTTCTTTTGATTTCAACTCCGACGAGACGTTTGTTCGCTGTGTCTCAACACACCGTAGACCATTATTATGCAAATGAGGCGCACTTCAATATTTCCGCCTGTGTTTTTCCAGCTGATGTCAGCACTTCTCGAGAAGCCTCCGTGCGCGAACGTCCTTCTCCCCCCATAAACACGTCAGGTCGCCGTGGGCTGCTGCTGCCGTCCTCTCCGCGCGCTTGGGAATGTCAACTGCTGTGCAACAGTGTCCTACATACTCACTGCATGCTCGTGATACTGTTACACACATGCGTGCACATTAATGTGGAATCAACCTAAGGGTCATTCTATGAAACGAGAACCATTTTTGTCCCTCATTTACATATTTGTGAAATACAATTTCCTTTTAACCCCCATTTTTCTTGAGGAAGACATTTTTGGGCCTACTAATATGCACATTTAATGATTCAACGGACAGAAAACATACAGTAAAGAAGGTTGCATGTTGTCTTTCATCCTCATATTTCCTTAGATTTTAGTTGACTGTTTTGTTAAAAAGATACATCCACAGGTTATCAGTTTGTTCTTTGTTCTGCTATGAAATAAATATGTTCCCCCCTCACAATTGTGAGTTTACGTTTCAGAATTATGACTTGTCTTATCAGTGAGTTTATATATTTTCTCAGTATCATTTACATGCATGCATTATTTACTTATTTATTTATTTTACTACATTCCATATCTGTCTAACCGTATGATTGCATTGAATTTGCAATGCGTGCATGCAATGCATCTTAGTGGGAGAAAGGCTCTCGTGCCCTACATGAAAAAATGAACAATGTATAATGACCCTCTAGTCTCCAAAGACACGAGAGCAAAGCAGCATCTATCACTATAACGCTTTCTCTCCGGGTCTGAATGTTTGTGAAACGACAATGCTACTGCGGGACGTCCTTATTCGTCCCATTGAAGGAGTGAACAATGAGAACACGGTGTCAGACAACAATGTGTACTACAGCTCCAGGATCCGCGTTAATTGCGGACATATGGCTCCTACTGGAATCATTGAGGAAACGGACCTTCTGGTACCCAATTCGTGTGATTTGCATGAAAAGAAAGCCATTGGTTTATAGACCGTGATGTAAAAGAATGACCTGAAAGCCTGAGGCCACAGTCAGTAGTTGATTTAATGTTTCGCGGCAGAAGCAGCGCGCGAAAACGCAGTGCGGGAGGTCAGGTTGTGTAACGTAGCAATGTTGCAAATGAAATGCAAAACAACTCAATCTTCCGAACACAGTGATTAATTGATTACGAATATTTGCATGCAAGATGATTTTTGTATTTATTAATTTTAATATCCTAAATTATTTAAGTCTATTATTTGTTATCTATAAAGGGGGTTAAATTGAAATGGTCACATACAACTGCATCAGTTTATAAAAACTGAAACTATGAAAACCGAACGGATGTGTGATGCAAATAAACCCCTCTGTCTCATTTCAGGCTTCGAGAAAAATCTGGCGAAGGCGTGCACGTCTCACAACGTCATTAAGCCATCCAGTTCAATGTTGGTCCCGGGAGATTTTTTATGGATTAAATTAAGTACTTCCATCTTCATTTCCCACCTGATCGCAGCCATATAAATCCCAACAGCTGATCAACAGACTTCAGAAAGCCCGACGCCTTCAGACGGAACAGCTGGGAGATAAAGCAGGAGAGAGGAGAACGAACAGGCTGACGCAGACTCAGCTGTTTCACTATCCTTTCTGTGTCTTTAGGGGTAGAAAAGCATCTCGGAAACTAGTAGACTAGCTAGTTTAAACTTGAAGCACTAACCTGGAAGATACGATCGTCGTGAAGAGTCCCAGCGGAACTAAAGAGAGCGGAAAAAAAGAAAGAGAAAGCCAAGCGGAGCGGAGCTGTCCAGTGCTGAACGCGCGCCGCCGAACGGGAGTTGTCCAGTGCTGAAGTTGCATTTCTGCCGAGAGCATCGCGCTGCATCAACACAAGCGCATTCAGGGGCTCGAGGGTCTGCCGTAACCCTACACTGGCATCCGAAACTCGGCATTACCGAAGAGGAACGAACGATACTAAAAAACGCATTTTGTCCCAGCGTTGCATGAGGAAAGCGAACAATTCGACCGGCGGACGACTGTTTTTCCCTTCACCGTAAAACATGCCAAGGTCTTTCCTGGTCAAAAAGGTTAAGCTTGATGATTTCTCATCCGCTGATTTGGAGAGCTCTTATGGCAGATCCAGGGCAGACCTCAGACTGCGCTTTCACGAGAAAGGTAATCACATTTATTTGACATCCAGATCGTGTTTATGCAAGGGCAAGTGCATGTATGTTGACGTTTGATAGTTTATAATCGCAACCTCGTGTAGTTGACCCACGGTCACATTGTATGCAACACCGTGAGGTGCATCAGTTTTTGTCGAGTCGGCACATTTCAGGTGTTGCGCTCTTTCAAGCACGCATTCGATTTGCTTTCAGGCGCATTTTGTTTTACAAAACGCAGCGCTAGCAACAAGTACTTCACATTTACAACAAGAGTTATCAAAACGTGAATTATCAACGCACGCAGTCTATTGAGGGAACGCTTGATCATGTTTCATGTTATTATTCACGCTCTACATAACCTGTGCTTTGCATACACTTGCGTAAGCAGACGTTTATGGAATATTCATGCATGCATCTGGGGGTATATCTTTTGTGTACTCGGTATACATCGACCTAATTCTGCACAATTTCTATCAAGACTGCAAATGCAATTATAACCGAAGCGATATCATTCTCCTCGCCCTTGTGTTTAAATGGGTTGCCACTCTAATTGAAATGGAGCGCTATTGATTTTTTTTTTTTCTTTTTGCACACGTGTGAGGGTTAATGTAGAAAAAGTCATTGCGTCTGGGTTCACCTAAATGATCTGAAGTAACAGGAACTGTTGCATCGCCTTCCCCCTCACAGGCTACATCACCGACTACATGACCCCGGCACCGTATGATGGTGAGAGTGACAATGGCATCAAAGTGCCCTCACCCGAACCCATCTACAGCGACTATGGAGCTCCAGATTCAGACCAGCCTGACAGCCCGCAGTCGGAGATCTCTTCAGGCTACATCAATGGAGACAACGCGGTCAGTGAGGGCTACACAGTGGATGCCTTCTTCATCACAGATGGGAGGTCGAGGAGAAAAGCCATCAGCAGCCCCAGAAGCCATCAGCGGCACACGTGCAATGAGTGCGGAAAGACATACGCCACGTCTTCCAACTTGAGCAGACACAAGCAGACGCACCGCAGCATGGACAGCAAAATGGCCAAGAAGTGTCCCACCTGCGGGAAGGTTTACGTCTCTATGCCAGCCATGGCCATGCATTTGTTGACCCACGACCTCAAGCACAAGTGTGACATATGTGGGAAGGCCTTCAGCAGGCCTTGGCTTTTACAGGGACACATGCGCTCTCACACGGGCGAGAAGCCCTTTGGATGCGCACACTGTGGGAAGGCATTCGCCGACCGCTCGAACCTGCGTGCCCATATGCAGACACACTCTGCCTTTAAGCACTACAAGTGCAAGAGATGCAACAAGACCTTTGCTCTAAAGTCCTACCTGAACAAGCACTATGAGTCGGCCTGCTTCAAGGGAGCGTTTGCTCCTTTGAGCCCAATGGAAGTGTGAATGGATGACAGCACAACAACAAGAACAACGACAACGTCTCGGAGGATTAATCGCATGTACCTTAACTTTTTCTTTTCTTAGTGTACTCTTTCTCCCGCTGTTCACGTATTCAGAGCTGAAATTTCACTTGTTTTTGCCAAAACTCAGAGGACATTGAAAATGTCTTTGTTTCTCTCGAAAGGTCAAACCTTTTCTAAGTATTGGATAATATTGTACTGCTGCCAGTGGCCACAAAAGTGTTCAGCATTGAGGTAAAACTATTTATTCATTAACTTATTTATTTATGTATTTATATATTTATTTTCTACGAACGGTTAATTTGCACTTTAATTTGTCGTTCAGTTGCCAAGCCTTCGTCATCAATATGCCAAAGCATTTGCCACTTTCTGAATATCTTATTTTTGGTTGCCACTTTATAAATTTGTTGCATGCAAAAAAAAAAATAAAAAAGGCAAAAAAAGAAGAAAAAGAAAGGAAAAGAAAATACACTACTACTAATGGAATCTATGCCAATTTTACGAAGCTTTGATTTTTTGCCAAACCTAGATAGCATCCGTCGGCAATATTTCTCGGGAGTCATGATGAAGAATAGAGCAATAATGCATGGTATTTTTAAAAGCTAAAACGAGTAATAACTATAGCATTTTTAACCACGATTTTATCCAATACTATCAGTAGTCGTTCAGAAGTTAAATATCAGGGAAATGCCAGAGTAGTATTAGCGGATACTTCCACGGGACGGGGAGGGGAAGGGATATAGGGTCCTTTTGTAAGTGGTTATGCACTGCCTGCCTCTTATTAAATAACGTAGTTTTAGATCTTAGGCGCCTGTGCTGCTGAACGGACAGCTTTGCGCGTGATCCGGATCATTTGCTCCAAATCTGTGGATGTGAACAGCACTAAACCTGGAAATGCTGTTGTAGGAGATCCTACTGCAACATGGACAGCTGGACATAGCAGATTGGTCTTTGAAAAGCACTTCTTTGAGAACATTTCTGACTTTTTTTGAAGAAGAAAAAAACAACAAAAATAGTAGCACAAACCTTAGCAATTCAGGTAGACAGGCCTTGTATTAGTCGAACCTCTGTTTTTGTATTTACGGACATGGAGAACTATCTGTTTAATGCAAGATGCCTTGTAAATAATCCTTTGGAATTGAATATTTCTACAAGCTGTAAAGAATCAAATGAACTTATTTCTGGACTTCTGTTCCCTGGGTTTTTTCCCCCAGCATTTGAACAATGTAAAGCACAAATGACACCGGGCATTTTCTCACTTCATAATAAAGAACTAAGAAGTAACTACGTGTTTGTGGTCCTGTTTGTTTCAGTCACGCACCAAGAACCATCCTCTGCTGAAGCTCGAAACGTGCTGATTCAGAGCGATGCATGCAACTCGGTTAAGTAAGCGCGCAATGACGTCAGTTTGGTGACGCAAGGTTTGTGGTGCATGCAGCATACAATGTCTCAGCGCATCCCAAAAACCATTTCTGAGATACCAAACGCTAATGCAATGGCTCTTCCGCAGGATTCAAAGCATGCTTTCATCTCAATTAAATCCTTGACTGACGCCTTTGTTACACATGATTGAATTTTATCCGCATTGTGTTCACAAGGAGCTCTTGAGAAAAAAGCATGTGATCAAAGAGAATCCAGCAACAGCTTCTTTTTATGGAGTGATCCCTGTATGGTTTGCCAAATATAGCAGTTGCATTACGGTTCTTAGAGTACAGTTAAGCGTTTGGCGGTGCTGCAGTGGTAACCTTGAGAGATGCAAGTGACGGAGGGAATTTGGCCGTCAGCTCTATCCAGGTCCCAGCAGAGTTCTTATCAACAAGGACTAAAGCACTTCAAAGTGCCTCCTGCTGACTGTGGCTGAACAACAGCTTCATTACAGGAGCTTTTGCTTTACATTAGCCCACCAAACGCATTACCTGCATTCCCTAATTTAAAAAGCATGCATTTCTGCATGCACAGGGGAGGGAAAAAAATGCAACTTCATGCAACTTTCTTGCACACCAGTTGTCTACAATCAACATGAAATGCAACCCTTTTGACTTCTTTAATCTAATGTATTACAAATGAGTTCACCCAGAAATAAAAATTTAGTGAACAGTTATAACCTTTTTTTTTCTCATGGGAATGGATTTGGAAAAATGTAGCATTTCATCACTTGTTCCCCAAAGGTTCCTCTGCATAAATTGGGTGCCGTCAGAGTCCAGACAGCTGATAAAAACACCACAATGACCCACAAGTAATCCACAACACTCCAGTCCATCAGTTAATGTTTTGATCGAAAAACTGCAAGTCCATATCATCTAGATGTTTTAACTTTAAAATACAAGTCCTCTGTTCATAATAGTGCTTCCTCCAGTGAAAATGTAATCTGGTCTGAACCAGAAGAGATACAGTATTGTTCAAAATAATAGCAGTACAATGTGACTAACCAGAATAATCAAGGTTTTTAGTATATTTTTTATTGCTACGTGGCAAACAAGTTACCAGTAGGTTCAGTAGATTGTCAGAAAACAAACAAGACCCAGCATTCATGATATGCACGCTCTTAAGGCTGTGCAATTGGGCAATTAGTTGAAAGGGGTGTGTTCAAAAAAATAGCAGTGTCTACCTTTGACTGTACAAACTCAAAACTATTTTGTACAAACATTTTTTTTTCTGGGATTTAGCAATCCTGTGAATCACTAAACTAATATTTAGTTGTATGGCCACAGTTTTTTAAAACTGCTTGACATCTGTGTGGCATGGAGTCAACCAACTTGTGGCACCTCTCAGCTGTTATTCCACTCCATGATTCTTTAACAACATTCCACAATTCATTCACATTTCTTGGTTTTGCTTCAGAAACAGCATTTTTGATATCACCCCACAAGTTCTCAATTGGATTAAGGTCTGGAGATTGGGCTGGCCACTCCCTAACATTAATTTTGTTGGTTTGGAACCAAGACTTTGCCCGTTTACTAGTGTGTTTTGGGTCATTGTCTTGTTGAAACAACCATTTCAAGGGCATGTCCTCTTCAGCATAGGGCAACATGACCTCTTCAAGTATTTTAACATATGCAAACTGATCCATGATCCCTGCTATGCGATAAATAGGCCCAACACCATAGTAGGAGAAACATGCCCATATCATGATGCTTGCACCTCCATGCTTCACTGTCTTCACTGTGTACTGTGGCTTGAATTCAGAGTTTGGGGGTCGTCTCACAAACTGCCTGTGGCCCTTGGACCCAAAAAGAACAATTTTACTCTCATCAGTCCACAAAATGTTCCTCCATTTCTCTTTAGGCCAGTTGATGTGTTCTTTGGCAAATTGTAACCTCTTCTGCACATGCCTTTTTTTTAACAGAGGGACTTTGCGGGGGATTCTTGAAAATAGATTAGCTTCACACAGACGTCTTCTAACTGTCACAGTACTTACAGGTAACTCCAGACTGTCTTTGATCATCCTGGAGGTGATCATTGGCTGAGCCTTTGCCATTCTGGTTATTCTTCTATCCATTTTGATGGTTGTCTTCCGTTTTCTTCCACGTCTCTCTGGTTTTGCTCTCCATTTTAAGGCATTGGAGATCATTTTAGCTGAACAGCCTATCATTTTTTGCACCTCTTTATAGGTTTTCCCCTTTCTAATCAACTTTTTAATCAAAGTACGCTGTTCTTCTGAACAATGTCTTGAACGACCCATTTTCCTCAGCTTTCAAATGCATGTTCAACAAGTGTTGGCTTCATCCTTAAGTAGGGGCCACCTGATTCACACCTGTTTCTTCACAAAATTGATGACCTCAGTGATTGAATGCCACACTGCTATTTTTTTGAACACACCCCTTTCAACTAATTCAACTAATTGCCCAATTGCACAGCCTTAAGAGCGTGCATATCATGAATGCTGGGTCTCATTTGTTTTCTGAGAATCTACTGAACCTACTGGTAACTTGTTTGCCACGTAGCAATAAAAAAATATACGAAAAACCTTGATTATTCTGGTTAGTCACATTGTACTGCTATTATTTTGAACAATACTGTATATAGACAGATCAAGCAACATTTTCAAATTAAAACAGTTCAGAACAGTTCTGAACAAATATAGGTGGATTTTGATGTGAAAGGATAACAGAAGAAGGACTTGAAGTGTTATTATGGATTATGGACTCTATATATATTTTGGCCTGAAGTGATGTTTTAAATTAAAAGATTCTTAAAGATGGATTTGTTTCATGCAGCTTTTGACTTCATAAGATGTTTATTGATGGTGGCACACATTCACTGCAGAATCATCTGTTGGTGAGCAAGTGATGTAATGCTAAATTCTTCAAAATCTGTTCTCATGAAGAAACAAATTCGTCTACATCTTGGATGGCCTGAGGGTGAGGAAAATCTCAGCAAATATTCATTTCTGGGTGAAGTATTCCTGTAAGAAAGTAAACAGAGTCCGGACTTCAGAACTTCAGAAAACATCATTTTGTGTTGCGTTGAGGAGTGAAATGCCTCGACTGCATCCAATATTCATCCTCCTTTAAATTGCTAAAAATCAAGTCTGTAGGCCCACAGCCAGCTCAGTTTAGGGTTGGAAACACGTTTTTGGGAAACAGCCAGAAATGCATCTGTGCTACACTAGTTCCAATCTCACAGCAGCAGACAGGTGGTGAGAAACAAGTGGTTGAAACAAAGCATCATTGAGATATTACAAATTGAATTTGTATTTATGATGACTTTAATTGATGGGATTATAACTGCAGAGGCTTTAGTGTGTGTGTGTGTGTGTGTGTGTGTGTGTGTGTGTGTGTGTGTGTTGCTCCACCAGAATGACTCATGAACATCAGCAGGCAGAAGGGTGAAGGAACACCACAAACCCTCCAGTCTTAAACATCTCTCCAGGATGACACACAACACTGTGCGCTGACCCTCCGTGTGTTGAGTAATACCCCTGTGACTTTCCCTGTGTCTGTTCACAACCTCCAAACCTATGACACGTGAATCATTCAGCTTCTTACTTCAAACCAATAAACTATTCAAGTAAATAAGATATTAAGTAGAAGGAACAGTTCACCCAAAAATCTGACATTGCTCATGCTGTTTTCTGTAGCATGGAAGCCATTATATTGTGTCTTTGTTTCATATATGGTCATGTGGTTCACTGTGTTCATGTTCTCTATAGAGTTAGAAAGACATGGTGACAATGACCATACATATGCATTATGTTTCTTTGAAATTGAGTAAATGATGATAGAAGTTTTATTTTTGGATGAACTATTTCTCTTTACTCCTTTAGTCAGATGTCAGAATACATGCCAGTATGTGTGTTTTCAATGGGAGTCAAATCCAGATGTTGCACCATGATCTACCTGGGAAACTCAAAAAAACACTGAAGTACTGGGTCTATTCTTTATGAAATGACAATCCACCCTCTCTGTTTTCTGAATGGCATTAACCTTATTGTCAATGATTCATCCATGTTTTATTTATAAATTTTTTTGATCTTGTAGTTTTTGATCAAAATGCCATAACTTGATCTTCCAGTGAAATAACAGACTTCTCTCTAACATATGCAGGACGTCACCGGTCATTTGCATAAACTCCGCCCCTGCATACGTTTTAATGCCACGCCCACATCTCAATATCCAATCAACAACTGAAGCATTGAACATAGTCCAACTTTACATTTTTTCTTTCAATAATCCATTACAATCAGATGTACATCACAATATAAGAAGAAAAATATTATATATACAATATATACTATATAGCAACTGCTGCTGTTATTGCAAAAATAAATTCATATTATATATTATTGACCAGCTCTTCATATAAAATTATCCAACTTTATCTGCATACCTACAGTATACTCATACAAAGCAATATATATTCTACAACAAATCTCAATTGCTTATAGTCACAAAATATAAACTATATTATCACCCAGCTCTAATTAGTTAAATGTGACTAAGGCATGAATATATGAAGATATTATAAACATTAACATCACGATTTTCTGTACAGCTGCTTTGACACAATGTGTATTGTGAAAAGCGTTATATAAATAAAACTGACATGGCTACACAGCATGCAAAAATGTCATTATACACCACAGTCAGGCTCTTCCTAGTCAAAATAATCAGTAAATTGGCCCAGACTTCATGCTGTTGTCCAAATCTGGCTGCAGAGACTATATTGCATAACACTGACCTTTTCTGAAACACACACACACACACACTGCCTTTGTGAAACAACGGAGAGTAATAATATCTCCCGTTTTGATTAGGTCAGAGCAACATGTTTCACTGGAACGTCAACATTTCTATTATTATTTGCTCATGTGTAGTGCATTTGGGAACAGAAAATAAAACCTAATAAGAGATGAATGTTGGCTCGGTTTCCAAACCACAGGCCTTTTCCAAAAAGGCCACGATTAGTCAAATGATTGCTTATGATATTATGGAAATGAGTCCATTAATTTGTGTAAATCAGATGTCTGTTCTGTGGACAGTTGACTGCATCTGCACGACGAGAGGCCAGTGTCAATTTCTAAGCTGGAGTGCATCGGATCAGAAAGGGTTTTGTGACAATCACACGCCGTGTCTTATTTGTAAGCGTATCTCCTGCTGAGCTCCAGACTTCGGTTCTGCGACATCTCCAGCTCTGAGCCGGCGGATCATTATCAGTCCCGCGCTCCGAGCCGGATCTGCTCTCCTGAGGAAACATCTAATTGTGCTGCGAGGGGCAGCATCAGCAGAATCCATTACTTAAACGGGAGACAGGTGCGCTCAGGCCGGGTTTCTGCCGAGCTGCCAGGACTCTGACGTCAGAGAGCAAAACTCCCGCCGAGGCTGACCCACGCTGCTGCTTCCTGCCTGGAGAGGAAGTAGGTCTTTCACACGTCCTGCAGAGAGAGAACGGACCGCAGCGCAGACAGACTCGTGCTGTGGGTAATGTTGCAAAAACACAACAACTTATGTCCTTCTCACCTTTGCTTACAATATACTGTATCATATTTGACCTATGAAGTTCGATCGAAAGCCTCTGAATGATCAAGACTTTGCTGACACACCTGTCGCACACTTTCTGTCTGATAGTTTGGACGTTTTTAGCAAGTAAAAGGTCTTTTGGTGTAGTTGTACATACATCCACCTTCAGCTCATGCTTCATGTGTCTTAAGCTCTGAAATCTGATTTTTATAAAGCAAATGTAAGTATAACTTTAATATTGTTAGTGATATATTTAAAGGTGGACTGAAGCAACCTAACCTGATTATCCAGACATCTTGTATAAATGTGAATATCAAATATAATTATCAGTCGTTTGATGAAAGTTTATTAATTTATCTCTCAGTCATACTTGTATTGCCTTGCATTATATGGTTTGATCATAAAACTTAGTAAATCTCATCTTACTAAGACGTATTATTAGGAGATACAGAGCGAAAACTGATATTTATTTTTTATGTAAGTATCAGCTGAACTGATGTTAAAATTCTCATTAATTTATAACAAGCTGTCCGAATTTTATCACTTTTTTTCTCCATAAGAATATCAGTGTCTCTACCAAATGGCAATTATTTTTGCAGTTTTTTTCCTCTATATTTTCACTATATCATACTATATGAGCCACAAAAGCCTGATGCATCAATTAACATCCAAACGGTTTGTCAGGTTAAACTATCAATTTTTATATATATATGTATTATTTTTATTTCAAGATGCCTTGAAGTACTTTTGGATATTTTAGTATTTCTTAAATACATATTTCTTAAATGCACAATTTTCAAAGTTATAAATTAAACAAAGATTAAGCAAATTGAGCACGTTTTACAAGCAAATGCTATTTCAGCCGTTCTGCTTCGAAAATGTCATGTTTAATTCAGTGTGCTTCTACAATGGTTGTAATTATGTTAAATTCACTAGCAATTCCTGAGTGAAAATAGTTTCGACACCAGATTTTTTATTTCAGCAATGTGTTAGTTTTAGTTTCGGAGAAGACAATGTTTGTTTGCAGTTTATTGTTTGCGTGTTTATCTCTCACAGATCTGGGTGTGCTGATGACATCACACCTTCTCAAGCAGCTGATTGGCTGTTCGCTGTCGTAAAGCACGACCTCACAGTTTGACACTCTCTAAACCCTCCATCTACACACATTCATTCATTCATTCATTCAGTCCGATCTCTTTTCCATCCATCTCGTGTTCACCACCAGACAGAGGAAGCACTTAACATTTCATAAATGCGTTTGAATCAACCTTTAACAAGCCGTTACTCACACACGTGTCTGACAGAAAAGCCACTTTCCAAAGGGCAAGTGCAGTAGCTGGACAAATATTTCCAAAACCACAAGAAATGCTTTGCATGTGTGTGTGTGTGAGAGAGAGAGAGTGAGCGAGGGGTGGTGTTGACCCACTTTGGCTGACATGCAGCGAGCGTCTTGCCAGGCAGCTCAGGAGATGCACGTTTCTGTAAAGCCCCCTGTGTTTCCCCTTCGGAGGACAGCAGGGTGACGGTGCGAACCCAGACTCTGCCTCCTCCTCTCTGAGATCAGCTGAAATCATCCCTGGATTCCAGCCTCCTGATTGGCTGTTCGAGGCTGAGTAAGACTTCACAATTAGCCCGGAGGGGCCGCATGAGAAATCAGCCTCAAATGGCAACGTGTCTTACTGACTTACTCTTAAGAGAGAGTATAGAATGAATGAAAAAAAAAAAAGCAAATGCAAAATATTTTTAAAGGTTTTTGGTCAGAAATAAATAATTAAGTATTCATTTTAGTGTTAAAATGTGATGGCTGTATATACATATTAGTACTTTTATTTTGCACAGAGGCACTAAAATTGATCAAAGGTCACAGTAAAGACATGCATAATGTTACAAAAGATTTCTCTTTCAGATAAATGCTGTTCTTTTGACATTTCTATTCATCAAATAATAATAATAATAAAAAAAATACAAATAAAATGTTTCAGTTTCAACAAAAATATAAAGCAGGCTCAACTGTTTTCCACATTGATGATGATCAGAAATGTTTCTTGAGCAGTAAATCAGTATATTATTATGATTTCTGAAGATCATGTGACACTGAAGACTGGAGAAATGATGCTGAAAATACTGTCGTGCATCACAGGAATTAATTACATTTTAAAATATGCTACACTTGAAATCACTTATATTAAATTTAAATAATTGTTATCAGTTTTACCTCCATAAATTTAGCCTCGGTAAGCTGAAGATACATCTTTCACAAACATTACAAATCTTACCAACTCTTTTCTTCTGGTGTCATCAGTGACTTTAATTTTACAACCATACATCATATAAAGACACTTCTTACTGTATAAAGAGATTATTTTCAAATAAAATTCTCGAAGACACATTTTTTTCTTTGGAATAATATGCAGTGATGAATCATTCACAATAATAATCCTGTTGCTCAGAGAGTGTGTGTATGTGGGCGTGTCTGATTCACATTTCACCTCAAAATATAAATAAATATGTTTATTGTTTTCTATTTTTAGGACTGTTTTCACTGCAATATTATTTTTATGACAAGCAAGCCCATTCTCCTCCCAAAAGTTCTCATTATTATAATGCATCTGGACATTTTACTCTTACGATCATTTTAAACTGCATCACAGTAATGAGAATCAAATGAGATCACTAACAATAATGAGAAATACAAATAAAACTAAATGTCCCAAACACATTACTTTAAAGAGATTTAGAAAGTAAAATGTTCAATTGACATTAAAATTCTGTTACAGTGCAAAACTAGTCTTAATGTTCTCATAAATATGCTTTATTGTATTCTTGAGAAATATGTTTTTGCATTTTTTTATTTTGTTTGTAGGTAAACTACCAAAACTAGTCATAAAAATTACAAATAAAAAGGTCTGTATACATTATATACATAAGTAGAAAATGTGTTTAATCTGCATTAAAATAAAAGAAATACTAGGCCACTACTACTACTACTAATAAAATAACAAAAATCACCACAACAAATGTAATAATAATAATAATAATAATAATGTCACAATGCAATGCAAAATCTTGATTTAAAACAATGCTTATTGTCTTCACACTTTATTTTAGTAGTTGTTTGTGAGAAACTGTGGACAATAATTGACAATACTGAAAAAAAAAAACCCTCAAAGAAAATGTCCTGATGCATTACAGTAAAAAGATTTTAAGGGGAGAATATTTAATAAAAAAAGTTACAACAATTTCACAATGGAAAAACAAATCCTGAATTGTCTTAATGCAAAAAGTTTTTTTTTTAAGGTAAAACAATTATTGACAATAATGAGAAATTACTAATAAGACTTCTACAAATGTCCTTTTTTATGGAAAATGTTAATCATCTTTAAAAAAGAAATACAATTGTTCATAATGGGAAAGAATTAAAAACATTTCTTATTGAAAAATATAATTCACTTTTATTTTCAGGGAAACCATCATTTACAATAATGAGATACGAAATAAAACCAAAATTAAAATATCCACAGACATTACGGTAAAGAGACGAGGAGAAAATGTTTAATGGTTATTGAAATCAATTAATCTATCACAAAAAAAGTTCCTATAAATGCTTAATTTAAAAAATATATTTATTATTTTGGCATTTTTATTTAATTAAGTAGTATGTCCAGACACGACAGTAAAAGATTTTTAGATTATTTTAGATTTTAAAATACAGAAAATATTTTTTTTAAGTATTTTTTTATTATTATGTTTTTTAAATGCTAAAATTTAAATCTTAATGTTCATTAAAATAATGTAAAATATGATTTTTAATAGTATTGTTTTTTTATTATTAGTTTCTGGGTTGAAACGTGACCTGGCTGTGCATATTTTCACCCAGAGATTCACCCAGGAGCGTTTTTAGTGTTTCTATGTTTAAGTGTGTGTGTGTGTGTGTGGCATTGGATTGGGCATGTCGCTGACACCCCGGACGTCCCTGAGGCAGCGGGAGCTGATTAGCTCTTGGTTAGGGGCAGTTGAGCTGTAGGCGCACTGAGGTTATGAGTGAGTTTTTAGCTGTGTGTGTGGGAGTGTTATTATAGCACTCGCTCTGGCAGGGGAAGCAGAGAAAATGTGCAAAACATACGCCTTCTCTCGCTGTCTGCCTGTCTCTCTCACTCTCTCTGGCTCTTCTAAACAAAGCAGGTGATTCAGTCGAGTCATCCAGAGGTTAAAAACATGGCACGGCTCTTCTGAGCGTGTCACCAAGATGGAAACCTCATGAATATTCAGCGTGAGGCAGCAACAGAGTGCTTTGATCCGGAGCTTCTCTGTTTAAAGAAAGCGCAGTGTGAAGGTGTCTGTCTGAGGAACAGTCAGTGAAAGCACTAAACGAGTGTGTGGGCACATGCACAGATCGTTCGTTCCTGTCGGTGTCTGTGTAATTGTTCACACTGGATCCGTAGGCCGATCGCCGGCTTTATTCACAAGCCTCTCGTGTAAGAAACGAGGCCATAGGAATTACAAATCACAATGGAGATCTCTTTACAATCACATTATTTCAAAAACAAATGAGCTGAGCTAGATAAGACAATCCCAGAATGCATTGCAAGCTCAAGATGGCAGACGAGTCAACAGAAATGCTGGTTATTTCATTAAATATGAAAAAAAGTAGTAATATAATCTAATTTAACTTTTTTTTTCACACAGCTAATCTAAAATATGTTACAAACTGTAGCTTATATTTACATTTATGCATTGAGCAGATGCTTTTTCCCTAAAGTGACATACAATAGAGAAAGTAAAAACGATTCTAAGAGCCAGATACACAATTCCAGGTTTATAAGGTTATATATATATATACTAAAATATGTATCAAAATATATTTATGTACATATATTCTCTATTTTTATACATTTCTGGAAATATACATTTAAAAGAAATCTTCAAAAACATGCAAAAAAGGCAGAAAAATATAATTGCAAAAATGTTTCAAAATATGTTTACTGATGCTGATGATGCTGACCCTGAAACAACATACAGAACTAACAAATATTGCTACAACTGTGATTGCATCATATAACAATTATTAATTATTAATAATATTAATAATGTTCATTGTCTGGCTGACTACATCTTGTTATTTTTTTTCTGAAAAATCCTGTCAAACGTGCACAAACTGACAGTCACCAATTATAAGCTACTACTTATTGTAGAAGTTTAATTTTCTGTAAAGCTGCTTTGTAATAATTTGTATCAAAAAGCGCTATACAAATAAACTTGAATTGAATTGAATTAATGTATTTTTTTGTCTCTAAAATACATTTAGGAATATATTTAGAAACATGAAGGTTGAAACTAAATAAGTTTTACATTTCAAATATATATTTCATTGAGCTTCACTGTTTACCATATACTTCAAATGTTTTGTGATTTATTTATTTATGGGATTGAATACACAGACAATGTACTACTATATAGAACTAATATATACTAATATATATATATATATATATATACATATATATATATATACATATATATATATATATATATATATATATATATATATATATATATATATATATATATATATATATATATATATATATATTCTACTAACTAACAAAATGACAAAACCACATAAAATGATATAATATTTTTCAATATCTTTTCCAGCATCAAATAATCTGAGCTGCTCCACATTCATTTATATACTGTAGTTCTGTCCTCTTACTGTATATCAGACTCATTTGTGTCTGTTTTTATTTCCCCTGAGGAGTTTTATGTTGACTGAAACACAACTGAGACCTCCAGAGCTCTGAAAGAGCAACCTCTGAGCAAATAAACATCTCCTCTGGGTGATGACGGTGCACAGACACTGATTAGTCTCTGTTTCACAGCATTTCCTCATTTTGTTGGTCTTGTACGGTTTA